>NW_010972764.1:9857148-9882536 GCF_000737465.1 Haliaeetus leucocephalus | reverse complement strand
TTTTGGCTGTTGAAGGAGGGGGGGGGGGGGGGGGGGAATCCAGAAGATAAAGCTTCTATTTTGTATCAAATCCTTCTAGCTAAATGATAGACAATCTTCAAAGGTAGCAGAGTTTTGGTAAGTTTTCCTCTGGATTATCCTAAGCTTCTTTGAGTTACCTGAACTTTTGAAGGTCCAGTGGTTCATATTCCCATCACCACTCCTATTTGGCACACTTTGCTGTAGAAGGCACAAGTCTGCAGAACTGTGTCAGTCTTCCTCATGGACTGGCAATCAGGAGAAACACTAGTCTTGTTGCTTGCCTTAATTTGGCAGCTCTAACAGGAATCTGAGTTCTCAGCATGTTCTAATTTGCATTTATGGGGAAGAAAAAAAAACAAAAAAAAGACAACTCAATGTACTGCAAAGGGAACCAAGTAGCTTCAATATTATCTTTGCTATCTGCCTTTCATGCTGTAGATATTTAGTATGAAGAATATGCCAGACACAATAAATGTTTCTCAAAGAAGTGAGCAAAAATTTAAAACCATCAGTCCTGAGCAAACAGGTGAAGAAGTGTCCAGGTATTTGCTTACCACAATTGGAGCATTAACACCGGAGAACAGTCAGCAGCTGAAAGTCTGTCAAAAGGTGACAATAGTAATGAGAGGAATGCCTGGTCAGAAGATACACAAAGTAAAAGTATATTTCTTGGATCAGTGATCTAACAAAAAGTGGGGAGAGATCTGTGTACTAGAATCCCACTAGCACAAAAATATGGAAATGTCTCTTTCCTCTTCATGTTATTTGGGGCCTCTCCATGCCGTTCTCTACTTCTTCCTCATCACAAACTGTCAGAGACATATCCTGGACTACAATACTATTGCTCAGCGTCACACAATCTGAGCAACAGGTAAAGTTACGAGTTATACAAATGTGTAAGATATAAGAGTCAATCACTTAAATTGCCTCACATTTTAGAAGCCTCAAGCGTCTTTCCATTCGTGGAAAGGAAACTGCTGAAATTTAAACTACACCAAACAGAAAATAACTGCTGAATTTTCATCACAGCTTATTCTGCCTGGTTATTTTCCCTGCAACTTCATGACTTTAAGCTATGACTCAGTCTAACTTGGCCGTACAAGTGAGTAAGGATAATACTTGATGGAAAATTCCCTTAGCAGCTCAATATAGAAATAATACAATTCCAGCAGCCAATGAACTTCATTATATAATTTTTACAATGTGATGGCTGTATTTCTTTTTCAATTAAAAATGGGGCTAGCCAAATTCTAAGTAAACTAGAAAACACTGGTCTGAAAATTGTTCTGATAGGAACTAGACATAAATGTCTTACATTCTGTAAATACTTAAAACAGAGAACTAAAATTTTTAGAGAGGGACTGGTCCGGCAAGATTACAGTATAGAGTCAGAGAGTTCTGAAACCTGACACTTTGCACTTGTCTCCAGTTGATCCTTTGGCTAATCATCAAAAGTATTATGAACTTTAATATAAACAGTTTAGGAGCTGAAACTACATGATGGTTTCAGATTATTTCAAGCTGAATTAAGCTCTACCTTAATGTAAGCTACTATACTTAATCACAATTCCTTTTGAGTGGAACTTGAATAAGATTTTTGTAAGCATTTAGGACTAGCCAAGCCCTTACCAGTGTTTTGAATCCTAATATACTCTATTGGAAACACACATGCTGTTAGTAACACTGATATTCTTCCATAAAGAGTTTGAAACGTGAGTGTAACTATGACAAGAAAGCAGACTATCATTCCCTAAGGGTACTGTGAAGGATAAAAAGCAGAATTAAAACCAGCTCATATTACAGTACATAAAGAACATATTAACAATAGGATATAAACAAAATTTTGTGATGCTCTGGAGCAGGCTGGATCCAAATCTAACTGCAACTCTGTAGGGAAAGACTTCAAATGCCCGAGACAGTGGATCTTTCCTCAGGTTTTGTATCGCTGTTAGCATGCCACAAAATCTTCAATTTTGTCAGTGCCTGAGCCAAGCATATTATGGGGCTTCAAGGCCTGTAACACTTTTCCCCTATGCTATTTCTGTGAGAGCTCTTTTCCCCTCAGACCAATTCAGCAGCTACCTGCTGGGGAGGGGGGAGAAGCAGAGGGACACTGGGGACATAGGGAGGGAGAGGGAGATCTCCTATATTATGCAAGGTTTCTCGTTTTATCTCCTCCATTCCCTGTATTTTTTCCTCTCCTTTTCTTTACCTAAACTGCAAGTTTGACAGATGACAACACTAGAATGGGAACCTATCTTCAGGACAGCTAACAGATAACATCTTAGATCAGTACTGTTACTAGTTTCCTGAAGATCATGTCTATTATATCTTCACAATAAAAGGGAAAAAATTCCCTTCAGCCCAAAGCTAAGGAATCAGATTTTCCGTAAGCTGTGTTCCATGGCAAGCTAAAATTGTCTAAACCAAACATTTAACAAGGGGGCTCATGATCCTCTGCTACATTCACAAGACTAAAAGCTTAGATTAAAGGACAGCAAAATCCCAGATGATAGCCACAGGAACTTCTCATGGAGGCAGCAAGGCCATTAGCAGACACTAATATCACATTAGGTCAATGGACACAAGAATTAAATACTACTTTTAAATAAATGGATCTCAATTTTTCATCTGTATGAGCTATTTAAGAATCATTAGTGAGTTTTCTAACATATATATTACATACATAAAGAAATGTAATGGAAAAAGAGTTTGTTCTTTGCTGTTTACTTAAGGAAAAACAAAGTAAGAGAAACTTTGCAATTCACTGTCTCATAGAAGTGCAATTAGCTGCCTGTTGATCCAGTAACATTATTTAACCTCCATCAATAAACACAGACACTGGATTAAAAATTTAAGATTCTGATGGAATATGTATTTTCCGTCAAGACTTACAACCTCTGAGCAGCAACTGGCAAACCAGTAATTTTTTTCACCAGCACTGAAAATTAATTCAGCCAAGGACGGTAACTGGCCAACCATGAAATTGTGCACTTAAGCGGACTTCACACTGACAACAGAAACGCCAGATGAAATTTATATAGGCCTGCTACTATCACATCTGCTGAGCCTTATTCTCCAGAATCTTCCTACCCAAAATCCATTTGTAACGAAAGCAGCAGTCTAACCATTTGCTGTATCAATGACAGTTTTCAGCATCATATTGATCAAATTCTTGTTCCCTGAAGTTTAAATAGCAGTAATCATTCCCTTCATTCCAAACTTTTAAAAGGAAGGTGGCAGGTAACATTATGTGTGAATGTTAGGAACAAAATAACTATCTCGGGAACTACTGTACCTTGTCAGTATTTTGGGGATTTGTGAAAAAACAATATACTATAAAACAACATGGTACATAAGGATGGACCATGAGAGAAAATTTATTTTATAAAAACAACAAAGTATTCATATGTACCATATTAATACATTTATATAATTAGCAAATACTACTTAGAAGATAGGAAAGTATGTTGGTTTTAGAAAAAGTTTTTTTTTTCCTTTAAGAAAAATGGTGATTGATAGCATTGGATTTAATTTGTAAGTTTGTAATGTCCATTTTAGCACTTGCTTGGAAAGCATAAAGCCTTCATATGACTACTGGAAAAAATGCTGAAGTTGTATCTGCTTCATTAATCTGAAATAACACCAAGAAAATTCTCAATGCTCTGAAAATTAATGTTTCCTCAATCCATTTGTAATAGTGGATTTACACAAAATATGGAATGCTACATCCTAAGTTACATACAAGCCTAAGAAAAAATTTGCAATACAAATATAATGCAGATGATGTGAGAGCACTTTAAGATAAAAAAGCCACAAACAGATCTATTAGAAGAAACAAATACATATTGAACAAGGTCTTCTCCCTTTATTCCTCCCACCCCAACATTTAAAGTTTGTAAAAATAGCCAGTTTCACTTACATGTAATTACAATTTTCCTCAAGAACAATCTTTTGCTACCTAAATTCAGTAGTCACAAATTTACCTACCCATATTATATGTGCAACTTTGACATTCTGCAAAATAAACACTGAAGACAGCAAAGCACAGATTTATGTACTTATAAATCTGTAACTTGTAGCATTTCATCTGGGCAACTGCTGTGACAGCAGAGTCTCATGCAAGCCAAAGAGACTCTTCACAGACAGCAATCTACCATTTCCATCAGTCACCTACCACTAAATATGTACATACGTTCGTGTGCGCACACACATACACATTTTATCAACTGCCTGAGCAAGGTCACAAAAAAAGAAAACACTGTTCTGAAAACTTGACCCACTGGATCAGATCAAGTACAAATGATGAACAAGTTCTATTAATTTAAATTGACTTTATGCTGATTTATATAACCAGGGACCCAATCCATTTTAAAATGATGTTTTATAAACCAAATATGGTAGGAACAGTTTCCAGCTCCAACAAACACAGCACAGTGTCTTTTGCAGTGGAAGTATTCCCAGTCAGTTGCCACCTACGTACATAAAGATCCAAGTTAAAATCTAAGCTCTAGACAAAAAAGGGAAGTAAAGGAACTAGGAAGTAACTCCTTAGGTTTTCATCATAGTCCAAAGCAGCTTGGATCACAGTCCAGGATTAAATGTTCCTCCCAGAAACACTTCACATCTGTCTGCATTCTGGGCAGGTAGGAAAGCAGGCAAAATTGCCCTTGGTGCCTTTCCTAGTTCAGTAAAACAAACTTTTTATTTAGCTTTTTGGTTTGATAAATATAAACCGTTATAATGAACTTCAGGTTTTTCACTCTTGCACATGACTAGGAAAGTCTAGCCTACTGGCTGAAACACCATTACCCCTGCAGAGTTTATATACAGCCTGTACTTTCCTGTAATCCCTTGCTGTTGACTACAGGTAGCTACCTCATTCAGAGTGTGACAGCTCAGTTCCCTGATCCAACAGCTGTTAAATCTAGTTCATTTCCCCAGCAGATTTTGCTATGCTGCCAGGCGAATTAAGTGTGGGGAGTAATGTGAAGCCTTCTCTTTCTAGGTCCCAGTTGATCTGCAGGGAAGACAGGATTAAGTCTCACGTGGACTGCAGGTAATCCAACCCATGAATAGTTTGGGTGCCCCTTGCAGCACTCTTGTCCCCTTAAATACCCAAAGGCAGGGGGAGTCACCATGACCTCACTCCAAGGATGCTACTAAGCAACAATTGCTGCTAGTCTTAAAAATGGTTTTCAGTATACAAATCTTCATAGTACATTTCAATAAACCTATTAACCATATGTCAGCACCAGCAGAAAAGTATACAAACTGTGTTAAATTGGCTCCTAGCACATTGTTAGTAGTGTAGACAGGAGCTAGCTGGCAAATAGAAAGTTGTTTTCAGGAAGGGATGTCATTACAGTTGCATTACCCTCTGCAGCTGATCACAATACCGATTTTTTTTTTTTATGGCCTCATTCAAACATCTGTAACAGAAAAAACAATTTTCAATGACATTCTATACTAATCTAAGATAAGAGGAAAATATTCATAACCTATCTATATCAGGCCTGCCAGTTATACTGTTATTTTTAAGAGTT
The DNA here is from genome assembly GCF_000737465.1 of Haliaeetus leucocephalus. NCBI lineage: Eukaryota > Metazoa > Chordata > Aves > Accipitriformes > Accipitridae > Haliaeetus > Haliaeetus leucocephalus. The sequence goes on along the minus strand of NW_010972764.1, from coordinate 9,876,969 downwards.
TCCATTTACACATTCATGTAAATGGGACACTGCAGCCAGCAAAGTGATACCGATGTAAATGAGGCAGCTGTCCAGGCAGTAAGTAGCCATTATAATTTCTATTATTACTCACTAATAGAATTCACAGTCTAAAAATGCAAAGACTATCTTTAATTCTTTTAATTCTTTCACCTCCCCAGAACCTCATTTTCCTTGGCACAGTCTGGTGCAGTCCGTCTCTGGCTGTCAGAACAACTCTCTAATTTTATTAAGTAAGAGAATGAGCTGCCAGATTCCCAAGGGACCATTAATTCACACCACAGTTTCCTGCTAGTTAGCATGTGTTCACACCGTCAAAATGTTACTAATGAAACTTGTGGGGCTACCTGGAAAAAACCCAAAACCCAACAAAAAGCTGCACAGCCCAAGGCACCCATAATTTCAAGTAAAAACTTAGAAATAATGATGTTTGCAAAAGGTATATTAAGCCAGACAGTTATACTTCCACAGCTTTGGAGAGTCCCTTCTTTCTCTCATTCATAGTAATATTTTCACCCATAAAAAAAGCAAATAAAAAAGCCCAAGCAATCCCCACTTATTTAGCATAAGTTTACAAAGATATGTGGTTCAAATAATGCTAATTTTGACATTTAAAGTATTACTATTTAAAACAGAACTGAAATAATATACAAAAAATAAGCAGATACAGTAATTTACATTAAATACTCTTTTATGTTTGGATTTTATAAATTTGACCAACACAGCTATTAGTTTCCAGGAACAAAATAACCATGACAGTGCTATCACTATTTCACAAGAGAATTCCTGAAATTTCATTATATGTAACATTTATTATAGGAAGACAACACCTTCAAAGTAGCTGGTTTCCTGTAACATCACACCTTTATTTACTTTATAGCAAATTGTGCTTATGTTCAAACTCTTACAACCATTACAGTTTAGACACCACTAGCATTCTTAATTATCTGTGTTCCTTGAGAAGTTCAGTGTCCAAAGTTTTCAAAGATCAAAATTAAAATTTTTTAAATGTTTTTGAAGCGCAGCTCCAATAAGTTCTACATAATGTTAAGTACCCAGAGGAAAAAAAAAAAAAAAAAGTATTTTGTCTCCAACCTGATGCCTAAATTTAAAGGATATTTGTTATCCTTGTTTTAAAAAGGATAAACAGAGAAACAAGAACAACGTCACTTCACAGGAGTGTTGTGAAAACCAAAATAAACCTTCAGTCTCAGGTCAGTAAGATAAAGGGGGGAACTATATGTGAAAGGGAATTAATAACTGTTGCTATATCAGAACTGAGTTGTGTGAAGATGATCTGTGGCCTTTCCTTGAGCAATAAGGATACTTTATGTTTACTAATTTAAAACTGCCCAGCCTAAGAAGAGACTATTCCAAAACTAGTCTGTGATCATGCAGTTAAAAGCTTCTTATAATTTTAAGAAAAGTAAAGGTTATAGAAGCAACAGTTATTAAACAATTGTGTGCATCGCCTTTGAAACTGTATATAAACCACCAATATTCTAGAAAAATACTTCTGGGTATTTTTCAAAACACAGCATTCTGCTGTATACCAAATATCACAGAGGTCAATGAGAAATTTTTTATCATAAATCCTTAACATGACTGAATTATCAAATCAGCCTGCAAAGCCACAGTGGAAAAAACATGCTGATGCTTGGATACATTGGATACATTAGGAACAGTGTGTGGAGTCCTGAACACGAGGGTTCCATAATCCAGATTTAAGGACTGCCAAATACCTTCAGAACACTTTAAACTCTAACCAATTAAGCTAGTAGCAAAATTTAAATATTTGAAGAAAAATCTAAAACAGAGGAGAGTGAAAGATTGAAGAGAAAAAAAAAGATATAAAAATCAGGTTTACTATACTTTTTCTAATACCAGAGTCACTATCCACTGGCATCTTGATCACTTCCTACACACATGTAACTGATCCACATGGCCATGGATTTAATCTCTGTATGTATATGCAGGTCTTGAATTGCATTTCTACTCCTACCCTTGAGATGCTTTTCATTTATTTATTTTTATATTCTCTGACTTAGAAGGTCTCAGAAATCCCATTCGGATTCATAACTCTCCAAAGATTATGCATTTTTTACTTAATGTGGAAGTCAGTTTTGACACTTCCTGCAATATATTCTTAAATCTCACCACGTCTTCAGAAATACAAACGTCTTATTGGCATTTCAAACACCATGTCCTGCACTTGATTAGATGATTAGTAAATCAACCTCTCATTGCAGGGGAAAGAGAGGGAAGGTGACAATTGTTTTTCTCTGATGTGATCAGGCAGTGATTAAATTTTATGTTTGAAACCTTCTGAATATATCTGATTGCTGCCAGTTGATCTGGTATCCTATTTCCACATACAGCAGGGGCTGGTGCTTCAGAAAAAAAAGACAAAGCACCTTCAAGATTCATCCAGTGTATGTCCTTGTTTGCGGTTGGGGAGTCTTTCTGACCCCCATGCAGGCCAGTGTCTGAATCCCTGAGGCATATGATTTGATTTTCTTTACCATCTTCACTACACAGAGCTACGTGTTAACATTGTAGAATTAAAATGGAGGTTAATGTTCTGCTACTGGTGTGTAAGCATAAAGGGGAGGCATGAAGTGAAAGCAGAATGAGTTTATATATCATACTGAGAAAGATTACACATCCTTAATCACCTTGAACAGCACTTCACTGAAAAAACATGAAATTCTAATTTGATATAGAGTAGACCTATAATTTGCTCTATAAGAGCACAAGAATGTTCTTTGTACAGCACTACAAACATCCTTTTATATTACGATGGGTTAAAGCAGGTCTATTTTGGTTCTCTAAATATTGTTGGGAGAAGGCAGTTTTTCTAGAAACTCTAATGAAACTACATAGTATTTTGCTCTAATGCTTTTTCCCAAACCACCGTGCAGAAAGAATCTGGGATGCTGCGTTCTGTAAAATCTGCAGAAAGAAATTCTATTAACTTTGTCAGATTGAACCTTGCTGTTGATATAACTAAGTTTCTACCCTATTCAGCCTGACTTTAATAGCAGGTCAATTTCATTAGCAGAAATAGGAAGGGCAATAATAAATAGCTGACACTATCTCCACTGGGACACACCAGTTACACCACACCTTGCAGTGACAATCTTTCTGACAATCTACCTAAGGAACAAAGATAAGATATTAGTATCTGGCATCTACCCCAGTACATTATTTGGGCCTATGTAATCCACCCAAATTTCATCACTTGCTTTCAAATTTAGAATGTCAGATGCAGTTAAAGAACTTTTAGATTATTAAATTTGCTCACATCGGTTACAAGCTCTATTAGTAAAGGTAAAAAATACACCAGAAACAAGAGGGTAGAGAGTGGAAGAATTATGATATGGGAAATAAAAGTATAAGAAAGGCAAAAGCAGGAATGTTGCATTTTAAGGTCTATGAAATTATCATGCCTTCAATATATTTTAAAAATTAAAAAGAAGAAAAACAGTAAAAATTGTGACTACCAAGTTAGTTCAAATAAAACCAAAATGAAAACATCTGACATCAGTTCTCTGTAATGACAAGGCTTGACACACATCCATATATTATGCACATCACCAAACAGTGTTAAAGATCACATTAATGTGGTATATACATATTCAATTATTATAAAGGTCAGATTCTCAAATACTGCATTGTCACCATAAAGTGTCATTATTATATATTGGCTGGTCATTTCTACAAATTTTGAAACATTTCTTAAAAGTTCATATATCTTTGATTGCTATGTGACCTGACTGTGTGAAACAGTAAGTAACATGTAAAATAGTTGTGTTTGAAAGGAAAACTTTGAAGAACTAAAATACAGAAACAACAATCTTGCATTTCTCTAAAGGATTTTAAGTGTCATCCATGTTTGGCATTGACACATACTTCATACAAAGTGTTATTTCCTGTATTTTAAAAAATTCTGTCTTGTATGCCTAAGAACTAAGGTAAAAGAAAAAAAAAAGGAAAGTTTGTATATTTTTGAATGCCAAATATATATTTCATATGCCAGAATGTACATACAAGTATTTCTGATAGAATGCATTAGGCCTAGTCATGTATTAACTGGCAGTGCAGTATTTAGGACGTTGATTACATTTCGTTCAGTTCAGACAAATACAGAAGTTTCATTTAAGTATTATGATAAAAAGCTATATATATTTTATGTACCAGAATCTATTCACCTTTTTTATCCAATGATTTTCTGGCCTGTATTAACCTGTATCAACTTATGTCAGTTAGCAATATCACACTTGTGACAACTCCACTTGATTAATTAGGAATCAGACACAACTTAGGTTGTCTAAGCATAATTGTGAACAGCTTGAATAAAGTTCCAAAAATTAATAATTACAGAAAACAGGTAATTCACAAGAAAATACAAAGATGCTTTTTCTGAATCACTCTAGTAGAGTAGAAGAGAGCAGGGAATGTTGCTTACCTAAACTTCTGCAAGGCTTTCAAAGCAGTGTTCCACAGCAGCCTCATAGCCATGTCATGGAAATACAGACTGGATGGATGGGTTACACAGCATAGGAAGGGCTTGCTGGACCAACAGACCAACTCAGTCAAACTGGCAATCAGTTTTTCCTCAGGGTCAATACTGGGGCATACACTGTTTAAGTCCTGCATCAGTGACCTGGCCAAAGGAATGAAATAAGCCCTCAATAGGTTTGTAGATGGTATCAAATTAGGGGAGCAGCCAGTAGACTGGAGGGGAAAATGGCTCTTCAGAAGGATGTGGATACACTGGGAGAATGGACCGAGAGAAATCTTACAGACTTCCAGATGCAAATATAACTCCTGCACGTGCAGGAAAGTAACCTTTTGCAACACTTCAGACTGCAAAAAAAAAGACTTGGGGATGGTGGTAGAGAAACTCAGGAGGATGCCTTTCCACTGATGAAAGGTAACTGCACACTGGGCTTCATCTGCCAGACTATAGCCATCAGGTCACAGGAAGTGGTACTTTTCATTTACTCATCCTTTTAGGAACGAACACCCCTTTCTCCCCTTTCAAGAGACACACCAGCTAACAGCAGAGAGCTCAGAAGACATATCAAGGTGACTGGGGGTTGGAGTACCTGACACAAGGACAGGCTAAGGCGACTCGGTTTGTTTAGTTTCAGACAGAGAAGCTAAAGTGGAAAACCAGCTGCAGACTTCTACTGCCTAATGAGCGTGAGGCTGGGAGTGCAGAAGAGGATTACAGAGAGGACAAAGCTTAGCTCTTCTGAAGAGGAACACAGCAGGGAAGGAAAAACAAAACAAAACAAAAAAACAACCAAGCACCATAAATTGCAGCAAGGGAAATTCCAATTACATACAACAAGAAAAAAAACCAAACCCAACAACAACTCCACTGAAGGAATGGTCAAACATTTGGTCAGATATCCAGAGATATTGTGGAATTCCCGTTCTTGGTGATACTCAAAAACCTGAGTGGACAGTGCCAATATTTAAGATGGATTCAAATTCACAGTTGGTCCTGCTTAGAGGACGAGGAGGCTGGACCACCAAAGGTCCCTTTAAACCTAATTTATTCTTTGATCCTATGATTATGTTCTAGTTTGCGTAGTTTATCTGTGCATTGTCCAAAGTACCAGTGTCAGATCACAGAACTCTTCCTAAGATTTATCTGTTAGTTCTACTTTTATTCCCACCTCAGTCTGTATAGATCAGGGGGATTTTTGACTAGTTCCTGACTTAAGTTCTATTCCATCACACATTTATCTTGAAAAGAACTAACTTATTCAAAAACTAAGTTTTATTCATTGTTTTGGAAAATCAGGATGAGCAAACTGAAATAAAATCACAAGCTAAATGTTACAGAGAATATTAAAAATCATATGAATGATGAACATGTGCAAAGCAAATATGAAAACCTTTAGACCAGCTGTTAACTAACATTTGAAAGCCAAATGAAGTTAGTTTGGAAAATAATGCACCAGATGGAAGAAATATGTATACCCTGGGAATAACTGTTTCTTTATCTGCCATTCTAGCTTAGTTTTAGACATGCACTCATCACCACTAAAGAGAACTGCTTTACTCTATGTAACATCTTGAAGTAATGTACTATTTTTTGTGTACTGGTCATTTTTTTCCTTCATTGTAGGAAAGAAAACAGCAGTAATAGAAGAAAACACTAGAGGCATTTTTATTTAGAATATGAAATGTCTGCTTATGACCAACAATAATATATATATTACATAATCACAAATTTATATAGGGGTCTTTATAAATGAAACTAACAGTTTATATATATAGCTTCTGTTTAACAGTAATCCTTTCCTACATTTGGGAAATTTGGGTGTGCAGAACTATACAGAAATTGATTTAATTGGCAGGTATTTAGGATATGTCAGGCAGCTTTGCCAGTACATGCTTAAATACAAAATACATATGCCGAAAATGGCGCTGTCAAACAACATATTTAACTGGAATGTGATAGAGATAGTTGTACCAATATGAAATGTGCTAATAGACTGATAGGAAATAAAGATGTTTCAAATTAGTTCATTAACACCACAACAGGAGGGTATTTTGGCTTTAGTTTTCTCAGAATGCCTAGGATATTGACAAAGATATACTACCCTACACACATAAATGAATTTTCTACATACAAAAGCTATGCATGGTCCTCAGTTGCTGCAAATCCATCTAGCTCACGAAGCGATTTACAATACCTTAGGATACTGGCTGATTTTTGTGTGCACTAAGTGCTTTAGACCAAAGTTTTTGCGCATTAAGTTTAGCAAATGCTGGCATACACTAATAAATGCTACTCACGTGCATATATTGTTTAATCCTAAGTAATTCTTAAGACCCAAACAAATTATTCGTTATTTGGCTTCTATTGCTATGAGGCAAAAAATGCTTTCAGAGATATAAACTTCATGATAAAAACTACAGAAAACAATGTGATGCAGACATCAAATACTAATGTACTTTCAGCATTTTGTTAAACCAAGAATGAATTCCTCTGTGTTAGTATAGGTTGTAAAGTTGCAGTGAGATGAAATTGGTAGCCAATGTACAGAGATAAAAAAAAGATGTTTTTCCTTGTTTTGTGTTATGACTGTAACGACTTTGCATAATCACTGCAGCAAGTTGTGAAAGAGGCAGAAAATGAATAAAACCTGCCGACTGCACAGAGGATAAAGTCATTGCTGTGAAGTTTCAACTGTGCCACACTATGCTATTTACTGCACACTACACAAACGGATGATGTTCAGTTCAGATGCAGGCAGAAAATAAAGGCCTTCCAAGTCCAGATGTCTTAACACTGAGGAAAAGATAAAAGTTGAATTTTAAAGTGTTAATATTTTGTTTCTAAAATATTTTTATTTTAATTTCTCACCCCCTAAGGCACTTTCCTGTTTTCTTTGAAGCAACCAGATGGTTGAAACTTGTGAAACAAGAGCTATTTGCACACTTCAATTCTCAGTCTCTACCATTTTTGGTAGAAAACTCTACATTGTTACATAAGAATAAAATAGTCAATCACTCATACAAAAATACCATCACTGAAAGAAAGGTAGCTAAGAACCAGACAGTTAAATTCATTTCTCCTCTCCTCAAAGAGTAGAATGCAAATCCTTGCTTTAGAAACAACGAAGGAAGGTTTGCTTGCCTGAGCCACCTGTAACACACAGTTCAACAAAAGCTAGTACAGCAATAACATGAAGCTGTAAGAAGCAGAATTTTCTGAACTACTCCAAAATCCACAGCAACTGTCAATAGTACAAAAGTCACATACAACTAGCATAATAATCAGATCAGTGTGAGACCTTCTGTGTAGCCATAGCTGCAGTGCATAGAGAGCTAAAATTGATTTACACCATCTTTAAAAAACATAGGGAGGCAGCAGCTCGAACTGAGCTGTGGTTCACTCCTAGATTCAGAACTATCTGTGATTTGGAAACAAGCAACCCTGTTAGGAATTGTCAAAGCTGTATTTGTACCTTACTTCAGCCAACAGGTAAAGTCCAACTTCACTGTTTCCTCACCAGGCAGGAAGATAGAATTTAGAGAAACTTAGGCTTTATCTTCATCTGACAATTTTGATGAAAAATACATATCAATTGTGCAACAACTATACAAAGTTAGTCTTAGGAAGGGAGAAAGGGGAGAAAAATAATGTAGCTATGACCACATCACGTTTTGGACATGAGCTTTGTTCTCCTAGAACAGTCCTCTATTTTAAACTTGCTTCACGGTCACGCAGATAGAGGTCAAATCTATCCTCAGCTGTACATGTTTAACGCAAGCTTCCAGGCACTACGGAGAGGAAAACTTGGGTCTATGCTATCCTTTCACATGAAAACAAGTGCTCACTTACTGCAGTGTGCAGGACTGATGTGCATCCCTGACCACATCTTCCATCACATGATGCTTGTTTTAATGTCACTCAGCAAATATAAGACAGCAAGTCAGCTATGCTCTTTCCAGAACGGCTTTATGTTATGTTTTGCAGAGTAGTATGGGAGTCGCAGTCAGCCAGACAGGGGCATCTGGCCTGCTATAACATGGGGAGATAGTCTAAAGCTCATTGTACTGCTCTATTTTCAGTCCCAGGCTGCAGAAGTCAGGCTAAACCAAGCTTATACTACCAGCTGCTATTAAGTCCTTTGTGAGCTCTAAGCTCTCTCTGCGCTGGGGAAGAGAACTGGAAGAAGGGAGAAGGTGGATGTATATAGAAACACAGAAACTGTTCCATACACATGCTTGTTAAAAAGTAGGCTTTTTTCCTGTTAATTCTCTCAGGATTTACCAATGTCCCTGTGAAAAGTTTCTGCCCCCCTGTGCCACCTGCCTATCTTCCTCTGATGAAGCAATGCCCAGGAGTCTCACTACAGACTTTAATCACAAGGAACAATGTTTGTGAGAATCTAATCATAAAGCAGTACAAAAGCCTCAAGGGGGCTGCGATATTACCTTTAGAAACATGAGAGGATATGGGCCAAAAAGGTCAGTGTAATGTTAACTGGGTAAAAAAAACCCCACCCAAATAAAACAAACCACTCTCCCCCCCTCAAATTCTTCACATTCCACCTATTCCAAACCAAAAAAGACTAAACAATAAAGAATTTAATGCTATAGAATTTAATGGATCACATATTCAAGCTGGCGAGCCTCAGGAGGTCCCTAGTCCAAACTCCCACCCAAAGCAGGGTCAGCTCTGAGGTCAGACTGGATTGCTCAGGGCTTTATCCAGTCTGGTCTTGTTAACCTTAAAGGATGGAGACCACACAGCCTCTCCCACTCCCTGACTGTGCTAAGAGTGAAAATGCATTTATAGACAATCTGAATCTCTTGTATCAACTTGTGCCCATTGTATTTTTCCTGCCATGCATCACTGCAAAGAGCCTGGCATCTGATATATTGTATATGAAATTCATGTACAAAATCAGTCATTGTATAAAATACAGTAAAGTCTTTGAAATACAGGCTGAAGCTTTGATATTTCAGCTTGTGGAAGGAGCGTAAAGAAGTATCCTACCTTCTCTGCCCAGTAAGTTTTAAGAGACTGCTACTGGATTTTGTAGTGTCCCTGACCAGTAAGCATACTTTGAAAACATCAGCTAAAGCCTTTCAGGAAAGGGAGACAGAAGGGTGCCAAATTTCTGAAGACAAATTTGCCTGGCTTAAATATTCAACTTCTCTGATATAAAAGCATTTACAAGCACTTCAGCTCGAGGTCAGAACTGCTGTAGTTCCAAAGTATAGGAAGTTTTGAAGCTACCTGATAATGCACATGTTCTCAAGAGTATGCTTTTTGGTTTAAACATTGAGTTCTATTCCAAGAGAAACAAAAACCAGCAACAAACCCTACACGCGCTTGCTGCAGTCATTTGTTCAAAATATTTCACATACCTCCCTTTCTCAGCGTAGCCCTGTAGGCACTTGATAAATATTAAATTACAGAGTACTTTTTCTTCTTTTTGATAGAAAAAGAAGACAGACAGAACACCTATTCCCAACTTCATACAGAAAATCTTCAGCAGAGCCAGAAACTGAACCTATATGCCTCACTTTCTCGTGCAGACTTAAGTGCAACAGTTTTTTTTCTTTCCAGATCACTCTACTACTCAGTTGGCAAGATCTTTCACAGATCTGGGATTAAATGTTGACAAAGAGACAGGGTCAGGCAAGAGGTGATCAACTCTCAAACCCATAGGGAGACCAGAGGTCATGCTCCCCAACAAATGATTGGTTACAATGTAATATGAACTTCAGTTGCCTTCCCTAGGTACTAGAAATTTTTGCCGAAAAAACAAATTTAATGTTAAGAATGAAACATTCGCAAATGAAGTTTAAAGCAAGTTCATCTGATAACTCCAGGATATGCAAGCCAACTGGGTTGGGGCTTCTGCAAGTTTTTTGCAGTTGGACAGGCAGTTTAAACTTGGAAGAAGACAAGTAGACAACAGCATTAAAAAAATTAAATCAACAGCTGCATACCAAAAAAATCTCATTCTCTGCTAAGTCTTTCTGCTCATATAAACATATTAACATGGACATATTATTACAAAGTCTTGTTTTTTAATTCTAAGGAGTTTTGCATATGGAGTTTTACTGCTGCTCTTCCTTAACTTTAGTACAAAAAATTGTTATAAAGAGCCATTGAAATAAAAATGGATTTGATAAGACAGTGCTAGCTAAATTCAGACATTATTGACACAGTGTTTTGCTTTCAAAGTTTTTCCGCATATTCACGTAAAGCCCCTTGGAGTTAGCCAGACGGCATCAAGTTCTCTCAGGCTTTCACCCTCACAAAGAGATTTTAATTTAGAGGGCTCTTCTTCATAGAGTTATACAGTTGAGATTTGCATGCTTAGCAGATGAATTAGTGAAGGAAAATGCTTATCTTGACATAACCTAAATATCTTCCACCATAGATAGGAAGACGGGACGAGGTGGTACTTTACCATAGCTCTACCCTTATCAATAGCTATTACACTGACACCGCAGCCCACATGCTACTGCCCTTGGTAGACTCTGAACAAGTTCACACAAGTGCCCTGTATCAGGAAAAGAGAGATGAAAGTGCTCTCAGGAACAGTGAAAACTGAAGTTATGACAATAGTGGAAACATCATCAAACACTTATTCAGTTCACAGATACCTACTTCTTTGGTACTATCCTACATGCCTTTCAGATACACGAGGTAATTCTGTGAGGAAGCCTTGCAGGCTGGGAAGAGAAGTACATATGCAGTCTCCTATTACTTACCCATTTTTTATAATGTGGTCTGGATTCTTCTTCTCACATCCCCAGCAGAGAGAAAAATAAAACAGGAACAAAAACCAGATGTATAGTTCCCAGTCTATCAAATGAAACCACATAGATTTCTCAAAGTTAAAGACAACATCAATAAAGCATTCATCTGCCATAAAACTATGCCAGCTGCAGATCATAAAGTGACTTTGAAGAAAAAAAATCAACAACAACAACAAACAACATTGGTGGGCTAGACACCAGGTGCCCACCAAAGCTGTTCTATCACTCCCCCTCCTCAGCTGGACAAGGGAGGGAAAGGCTTGTGTGTTGAGATAAGGACAGGAAGATCACTCAGCAATTACCATCATGGGTAAAACAGACTCAGCTTGGGGAAAATTAATTTAATTTATTGCTAATCAAATCAGAGTAGGATAATGAGAAATAAAACCAAATCTTAAAACACCTTCCCCCCACCCTTCCCTTCTTCATGGGCTCAACTTTAATCCGGAGTTCTCTACCTCCTTCCCCCAGGTGGCACAGGGGGACAGGGAATTGGGGTTGGGGTCAGTTCATCACACCTTGTCTCTGCTGCTCCTTCCTCCTCAGGGGGAGGACTCTTCACTCGTCCCCTGCTCCACCATGGGGTCCCTCCCATGGGATACAGTCCTCCACAAACTTCTCCAGCATGGGTCCTTCCCACAGGCTGCAGTTCTACATGAACTGCTCCAGTGTGGGTCCCTTCCATGGGCTGCAGTCCTTCAGGCACAGCCTGCTCCAGTGTGGGTCCCCCGCGGGCTCACAAGTCCTGCCAGAAAACCTGCTCCAGCGTGGGCTCCTCTCTCCACGGGGCCACAGGTCCTGCCAGGAGCCTGCTCCAGTGTGGGCTTCCCACAGGGTCACAGCCTCCTTTGGGCATCCCCCTGCTCCGGCATGGGGTCATCCCCGGGCTGCAGGTGGAGATCTGCTCCCCTGTGGACCTCCCTGGGCTGCAGGCAGACAGCCTGCCTCACCATGGTCTTCCCCACGGGCTGCAGGGGAATCTCTGCTCCGGCGCCTGGCACACCTCCTCCTCTTCCTTCTGCACTGACCTGGGGGTCTGCAGGGCTGTTTCTCTCACATTCTCACTCCTTTCTCCGCTGTTGTTCTTCCACAGGGTATTTTTCACACTTCTTAAATATGTTATCCCAAAGGCACTACCACCATCACTGATGGGCTCGGCCTTGGCCAGTGGCAGGTCTGTCTTGGAGCTGGCTGACATTGGCTCTGTCAGACATAGGGGAAATTTCTAGCAGCTTCTTACAGAAACCACCCTGTAGCCCCCCTGCTACCAAAACCTTGCCACACAATCCAATACATATTTTATCCAAAATGTGGACCAAAGTTGAAACTTTGACAGAAAAGAAACTGTTGACCTATCATTAATGTTAACATTTCAGCATACCTAAGCATACTGTTCCTGGCCACCTAACTTTTGATTACCCTAACTAAATCTGAGACATGAGACAAACTACTAGGATTTTCAACTGGTAGAAGGTTAGAAGGAACAGCCTGACTGCAATAATAATTGACAGCAGTCAATAAACATCATACCTATAACATGGTACAGTCATATCTAATTGTATTAAGATATTTTGTTAGGAAGAAGAGCGTTTACCTATGCCCACTCACAGACATCTGTAGAAAATGAGCCCCCAAACTTCTCATGAGAATAGATTTAGAGATCAGATAAAATAAGCTATCTGTTCAAGCATGTTAATTCTTCACTAACCTCTTAATATTTTTTTCCCCACTTAAAGTATCTGTTTCTTCCACTTACATTTATTTTTTCATTCAGCAGTCACATAATCAATTGCACACATTTCACACCATTTCCACACTAATTTGCTACATCATTTTTGTATCACATCTTTCATTCACTGTACCAAGTGATTAGATTAAGAGATTCTTCTCAACTAGTTTGATAAATGCCTAGTCTTTTATGAAGCCAATTCCTTCCACTGTTGTTGTTCTCAGCTAGTATCTGAGGGTCAACAAAATTCCTCGGTACTTCAGTTCAGAAATGCCAATTTTTATGTACCGGGAAAGTGTTTTAAAGCTTCTGAGCTCTCCAAAAGCCTTGGGTTGCTTCATTCTAGAGAATAATATCAGTGTAACTCCAGAAAGCACAGACTGCAAAACTGCAGAACACCAGCAGCAGCTTTTTAGTAAGCTTCAGATTTTTGTCAAATTGCTCTAAAAATGTCTGTTAAAATAAAATAAAACCCCCAATATATACAATAACTTTCTCAAAGAACATCACTTCCAATAAAATAGCTTTTTCTTGAACAAAAGTCCTCCATTAAATACCAGCTTTCAGTATCCATTAGCACAGAGAAGGATTAAAAAAAACCAACTTCACATAATTGCAAATCCGAAAGTTTTTACTTGGCTATTTCAAGTAGTGTGGCACTTGCTTTCAGTGTTACAGTTTAATTTTCTCCCTTCCTTAACAGCTTTGCTGTGCAGGGGAGAATTTTTTCAACAGGAGGAGGAAGATTTGGTCTAAATATATATATACACACACACATATACACATACACACATACATGTCTTTTTATACAGATAATTTTGTATTGAAATAGCCATCTCTGCACATTGTTTGGACAATCTAGCATAAGGGTGAGTTACAGTTATTCACACTGGTGTATTTCACAGATACAGAGACAGGTTTTTGTGCCTCTATTCTTATGCTATGCCTCTTTACAAATAGTATATTTTAAACAATCAAATAAGTGGAAGACTAAGTTGTATTATTAAAAAATAGGTGATTTCAGAGTTTACTGTAAGAACATTTCTGAAGAAAGATGCACATCCCTGTAGGCAACAGCTGGTGATAGAAAACAAGCAGCTGGTGGCTGTCAACAGCTGGCAACAACAACCACTGATGAGAGAGAGACTACAATTTCTGATAAAGAAGAAAACCACCATCACTGCATCTGAACACTGAAAACGCTACACTGGCAAGGGGGAGAAAAGTGTTTGACTGCCTTATTATAAACTCAGGGCATCAAAAATACTGAAGAAATGAATTTGAGTCCAAAACATACACTAGTTTTGGTCTGAAGACAGAATAGTTGTGTTATCACAGCACTGTGGCAGATGGACCTTAGGAATAAGAAGACAGATACCTAGTTTTGTGGTAGACAGGTCTGAGCTTTCCATACCTTGCACTATTACAGAAGCAAACACAAACTTTGAAGTGTTTTCATGCATCTGCTGAAGTCCTGTTAAGTCTGCAGGACAACCTTCCAGTTTTGGGGAGGCTGTGCACAAGTACAACTGTCAGTGTACAGAGCTCAGTTAAAGTACGCAATCACAGTGGCTAAATCTCTATGTGCAAGTAATTTTCTCTGTAATACAAAGTCCATCTCTTATCCTAAGTGTACTATTATTCAAAACTTCCTAGAATAAAAAATAGATCACCTCAGAAGAGGTCCAGGAATTATTCACCAAGTTGGAAAACTGATGGAAAAAAAAAAAATTTTTGCAATATGTTTATTTAATCAGAAGCTTTTTCATCATAATTTCTATCATCTAAAAGCTCCAGCCACAGTTTGTTGCTGGGTCTCCACCTTGTTATGCCAAGGGGAAAGATGTTCCAAGGCAAAGTACTGGAGACTCCTAGGCAATTCAAACACTGGCTTGAGTGTTTGGATTGCCCAAGCAGAAATATTTTAATTAGATCTGACAATATAAAATTATGAAGAAGGCTAGTTTCTTCTTATTAGTTCTGAGAAAGGCATCTGAATAATTTTACAATCCAAAAAGTAGAACAGAAATAGTTTGCTTGACACTCCTACATTTTTATTCATGCCTTTTCAGAGACAACTATTTACAAACTTGACCCTGACCTTTAAGTATTTAATCCAAAGCTTAGATTATTCAATGAATAAACCACTGAAATTATTAAACCACTGAAATTATTAAACCACTAAAATTATTAAACCACTAAAATTATTAAACCACTAAAATTATTAAACCACTAAAATTATTAAACCACTTACTCTTCCTAATGGTAACTATGGATGTGAACAATATCCTTTGTGCAGCATGGATACAAGCCTTCATTTTAACCATTACTTCTACAAAGCCTCCACAAGCACATGCTATCTACATTCAATGTCTAGAAGTGCAACAGATTTGAGCTTCAGACTGGTGTATGGGGGTCTCATACAAATGAGATTCAAACACCTCCATTAGCAGCACAGAAAGGGTTTCACAAAGCACAAATCATTTACGGTTTAGAAAATAGTTTTAAGTGTTACAGGACTGACTTTAGTCTGTAAATCAACAATTTGTCCTTTGCCAGGAACAAGCAGAGCTAATTATTACTACCCATAAGGAAAGCATATTCTTAGCTGCTTTGAAGAAAATGAACTCTAAAAACCTGTCCCAAGACATGCCCAAGAAAGGGGGGAAGAGAGGAAGCTCTAAGGAAGGGATCTCCAACTAGGGAGCTGTAATAATTCTGCCACTCTCTTTTTCTAGGCAAAAAAGAGGTAACTACATACGTCAAATAAATGTCAAAAAATACATTAAAAAAAAAAAAGTTTTACTGTCCCATCCACTTTACCTAGAGACCTGGTAAGTTCTTCGCTGGCATTCAAGAAGCACTGCCAACCCTAAAGTTTCCAGCTTTTCTCCCCTAGCTTTAATTCCAGTGCTGGTTTTGGCTGGAGCAGAATTAATTTTCTTCATAGTAGCTAGTAGGGATTTGTGCTGAAAACAGTGTTGATAACACAGGGGTGTTTTCGTTACTGCTGAGCAGTGCTTGCACAGAGTCAAGGGCTGTTCTGCTCCTCACCCCACCCCACCAGCGAGGAGGCTGGGGGGGGCACAAGGAGTTGGGAGGGGACACAGCCGGGACAGCTGACCCCAGCTGACCCAAGGGGTATTCCAGACCATAGGACGTCATGCTTGATATATAAAGCTGGGGGGAGAAGAATGAAGGGGGGGATGTTCAGAGTGATGGAGTTTGTCTTCCCAAGTAACCGTTATGCATGGTGGAGTTTTGCTTTCCTGGAGATGACTGAACACCTGCCTGCCCATGGGAAGTGATGAATAAATTCCTTGTTTTGCTTTGCTTGCACACATGGCTTTTGCTTTCCCTATTAAACTGTCTTTATCTCAACCACAAGTTTTTGGACTTTTCTGATTCTCTCCCCCATCCCACCAGGGGGGAGTGAGTGAGCGGCTGTGTGGGGCTTAGTTGCCAGCTAGGCTTAAACCACAGCTCCATAGTCAATTCCATAGTCATTTATATTAATCTGTACACTGTCAACTCATCTGAATGTTCACAGACAACAGTTCAGGAATGAGCATATTATCACATTGCCAAATGGGCACTGCCAAAGCTGAAAGAGCAAGAGTAGGGGGGGTTGGGTTTTGTTTTGGTTTGGGTTTTGTTTTGGTTGGTTGGTTTTCTTTTTCCCTGCCAGTAGCAATACAAGGTGTGTTGCTTGTTATACCGTACTGCAGTACCCTTTGCTTATTCATCTTATGAAATCCTACACTATTTCATGGTGGGTGGCTCATTAAGGGACCAAGACAGCCACAATCCTACCAACAGTCTCCAACTCAGCCCCCAGCTCCAGGCTGCTCCTGATTCATACTGGAGCCAACTCCAACTTCACCAACCTCCTCCCCCGCACGCTGTTTCTGTTTGCAGAACGTGCAGAGGAAGCCCAGGTGTGCAGCCAAGAAATCCATAGCACACCAAGTCATTGCTAATCTGGATAACCAGGGGACCAAGACCATTCATGTAGGTAACAGAAGCAGCAAGAAGAACTTAGTCTAGAAACCTAACACCTCAAACAAGCTGCAGAGGGCAGAAGGGGAGGGGAGGGAGGGAGAGGAGAGGATGGAGAGCTATGAAAAACATGTAAAAGACTGATTTGTCCTATTACTTCATTCACCTTACCCCAAATATAAAACTGTACACTGTAAGAAACAGAGGACCCATAAAACACAAAGATGAAAAATTACCAAAAAGTGTTGAGAGGTGAACACGAGAAGATCGCTGCTGCACTCCACAGAACCTGCAAGTGTTACAGAAACGAGGAACAAAGTACAAGAAAAAAAAAAAGTTAAAATGCAATGCAAATGCTCTTAAATTCAGGCCTGTCATCCTGAAAAGCTGCCACACTGGAAGTCACACCCTAGTCGATTATCCGTAGACTGAGAATTTTACTTCCCTATACTGGAAAAATATTTTTCTCCCCCAAAAATATTCAGAGTACTTGAAAACCTTAGCACAAGGACTTTGGAGGATGCAGGATTATCATCCATTTCCAAATAAAACCCAACTGCTGTAACAAAAAGAAAAAGAAACAAGATGTAAATGGAAAGGGTAAACATTCCAAGATTTAGGTTTCCATATTTCCAGCACTTTTCCCCTCTCCAAAACCATTATAAATTAAGTTTACACAAAGCTCTGACATTTTTTATTCACATTCATTATAATAGGAAAAAAATATGTTTGAGAAACCACCTACTGATCTCAGTGCTTGCCTTTTTTTTATTTCCTTTTCCCTTAAAGACTCAATTTATACAGGTATTGCAGCTTCCTAACCTTCATAATTCAAAGTGGCTTTAAATTGATCATTTCATTAAATACTTAGAAGTCTTGCAAAGTAATACACAAGATATTTAATACAGTACTTTGCAGTTTTGTATAAAGTCATTTTCCATAGTTTTACTTGCAGGACGAGAACACTTAATCATGTAATACCACCAAAAATAAACATTCCTGATGTTCTTGAACTAGATCCTAAATCAAGAACAGACCTAATAGGAAAATACTCTTTATGAATTCAGAGTGCTCTGAAAGGAGCAGAACAAGGATGGAAGATGATTTAAACAAACTAGCTGAAACTGTGTTTATTAAAAAGTTACTTTCTCTATAGCCGTCTGTGATGAACACTAATTTACAACCAAAACCTACAGAAACAAATCACGAAGTCAATCCATTGTCTGAGCACTGCTTTTCTGGTTTACTCTGCTTGTTTTCATGTTACTGAGAGGTGATTAACATTCAAATCCCATTAACTCAAATTCTGAACACCACAATGAGCATGAAAGCAAAAGCATACTTTCGCAAAGTTTCCATCCTCTTTATAACACATTTTTAATGCACAGAAAATAATTCAATCTATCATTAACATGCTAAAACACCCAACTTGCTAGTATTGTGGCAATGTGTTGCCTTTTAAAACCTGATCTGCCAGCTAAGTGTTTTTAAAAAACAAACCAAAAAAATTACACCAGCTTTCAGTGGGGTAAAACAAAAAAATAATAAATAAAGATTAATTAACAATGCCTAAAGAAGCAATCTATTACTAACGGAAAAAACTTCATTTTCTTCCCTTCCCTGGTTCAATTGCAAGTTGCTTCTTTCAGAAATACTTCCAGATGTCTTCCAGTACAGAACACAATCATACACCTGGGCCCCTCTAAATCACCTGGGAATAAACCATCAGGCCAAACACAGACAATAACATCAGAGCACTCAAACTCATTTAGGTGTGGTTAGAAAGCACAAGCTCATTTTAGAGGTGACCTTTGACATTTGAAAATTTGTCTGCTCCAACCTAAAAAAGCAGTTGAATGATTGTCTCCATAAGATTCCACAAAAAGTCTCAAAATTACTGTATTCTACTGTCACATTTTGATAACTTCGAAGCATTGCCATCACGTAATATGCAACTCACTGTTTAATGTACAATTATATTAAATTGTTACCATTGTGCAATACACACAAATAAAATATTAATATTGCCCTGACAATATTAGAAGAGATATATAAATAAATTTAAGTTTTCTGGATATTTATATATGCATAATATATGTGCATATATATGTACATACATCCATAAATATATCTCCATATATATCCACATAACTCCATAAATATATGTTCATTTTGGCAACATGGCACTTTCTGACGAAAAGCTGTTTCAGTGATTTTTTTTTTTTTTTTTAAGCAGTCCTTTTTTATAATTTTGTGATTCAGATATTCATCCCTCCCCCAAGTGCCTCCCCACTGTCCACTCAGCCTGCATCAATATTCATCTGTCTCTCTAATGATAAGATTAGTTCCCTGAAGGCCTATAGTAGTTAGGGTCTCTTTATATCACCATTAAAACAGATAACTGGTTTTGCCATTAAGAGTCTCTTAGCCTTCTGTGCTCTTCCACAGAAGAGCTTACGGTCCAGTTCCTAACAGGGAATCCATTCTGACAGAGCCCTAGGGAAGCATTTGGGGTGCTGCACAGACAATCTTGCCAATAATGCTTTGAAGTAGAAAGTTAGGTGAACAAAGTCCTTCAACGGAAGTTAATTTAGCTATAACCTTGAGTTAAAACCTTACTGAAGAAGTACATTAAGAAGAAATCTTAGCTTAAATTAATTCAACCTGAAAGCTCAATAGAGACATATTCACATTTGTAGCTAGACAAATCAAAGCAGGAGACTTTTGGTAGAAAGCAGCACTAATTAAATAAGAAAGAAGAG
>NW_010972764.1:9856168-9856430 GCF_000737465.1 Haliaeetus leucocephalus | reverse complement strand
TGAGGACATCATTATTCTATACTATTCAGACATGGACTGAAAGTATGATTTTATACAGATACTAAACGTATGTTTGGGGTGTTTTTTTCTTGCTGCTGCTATGAGATTAGAGAATAAGCAATGCTGTGGGATATTTACAATATTTCAAACACTGCTTTTATGAATGTGACATACCTCTTCAGTACAGATTAAGGAACCTACTGTCTAACATGAAATAGACTTCACCAAAAAAGGTCTCCACCATAGGAGCAGTGAATAAAGG
>NW_010972764.1:9846907-9847198 GCF_000737465.1 Haliaeetus leucocephalus | reverse complement strand
CATAGCACACCAAGTCATTGCTAATCTGGATAACCAGGGGACCAAGACCATTCATGTAGGTAACAGAAGCAGCAAGAAGAACTTAGTCTAGAAACCTAACACCTCAAACAAGCTGCAGAGGGCAGAAGGGGAGGGGAGGGAGGGAGAGGAGAGGATGGAGAGCTATGAAAAACATGTAAAAGACTGATTTGTCCTATTACTTCATTCACCTTACCCCAAATATAAAACTGTACACTGTAAGAAACAGAGGACCCATAAAACACAAAGATGAAAAATTACCAAAAAGTGTTG
>NW_010972764.1:9846123-9846441 GCF_000737465.1 Haliaeetus leucocephalus | reverse complement strand
AAAAAAATATGTTTGAGAAACCACCTACTGATCTCAGTGCTTGCCTTTTTTTTATTTCCTTTTCCCTTAAAGACTCAATTTATACAGGTATTGCAGCTTCCTAACCTTCATAATTCAAAGTGGCTTGAAATTGATCATTTCATTAAATACTTAGAAGTCTTGCAAAGTAATACACAAGATATTTAATACAGTACTTTGCAGTTTTGTATAAAGTCATTTTCCATAGTTTTACTTGCAGGACGAGAACACTTAATCATGTAATACCACCAAAAATAAACATTCCTGATGTTCTTGAACTAGATCCTAAATCAAGAACAG
>NW_010972764.1:9831349-9845410 GCF_000737465.1 Haliaeetus leucocephalus | reverse complement strand
ATAAATATATCTCCATATATATCCACATAACTCCATAAATATATGTTCATTTTGGCAACATGGCACTTTCTGACGAAAAGCTGTTTCAGTGATTTTTATTTTTTTTTTAAGCAGTCCTTTTTTATAATTTTGTGATTCAGATATTCATCCCTCCCCCAAGTGCCTCCCCACTGTCCACTCAGCCTGCATCAATATTCATCTGTCTCTCTAATGATAAGATTAGTTCCCTGAAGGCCTATAGTAGTTAGGGTCTCTTTATATCACCATTAAAACAGATAACTGGTTTTGCCATTAAGAGTCTCTTAGCCTTCTGTGCTCTTCCACAGAAGAGCTTACGGTCCAGTTCCTAACAGGGAATCCATTCTGACAGAGCCCTAGGGAAGCATTTGGGGTGCTGCACAGACAATCTTGCCAATAATGCTTTGAAGTAGAAAGTTAGGTGAACAAAGTCCTTCAACGGAAGTTAATTTAGCTATAACCTTGAGTTAAAACCTTACTGAAGAAGTACATTAAGAAGAAATCTTAGCTTAAATTAATTCAACCTGAAAGCTCAATAGAGACATATTCACATTTGTAGCTAGACAAATCAAAGCAGGAGACTTTTGGTAGAAAGCAGCACTAATTAAATAAGAAAGAAGAGCTCCAGAAATTCGTCTAACCTAGAAAACTTTCAAAACCAGCAGTGGAGCAAGCCAAAACACATTTTATATTAACAAACATCAACCAATAAAAGCTCACTGTTTAACAGAACTGGTTTCCTAAAGGCAATGCTCTATCATTTCTTCATTCTTTTCCTCTGTTTCTTCTTCTGCTTCTCCCTTTCCAAGCAGTTTTTCATCTCCCTCACTTTGCTCCCCTTTTCTTTCTCATCTCCTGTTTTCTACCTCCTCTGCAATTCTCCCTTCTTAGGTTAATCAACTCAATGATACTATCTTTCTTGCTGTAAGGGCTACTATAAGCACAAGTACAACAAAAGATAACAAGTCCTTCAGACACCACTAATTAAAAAAAAAAAAGAACCAAACACTTCTCTGAGAACTTTGATGTCCAAGATACTCACACTTACATTCAAACCTATGAACTCAAACTACAGGAACATGGCTGAAGGCAGGAATGTTTTCCACTGGTGAACTCTCAACTCATTCTTGCTTCTTTACCTGCCATTGTTTTTGGCAAAGTCTCAGTTCCTTTTACTTCAGGACCTCCTATTTAGCTCCAGCTCTCTCAAAATTTAAATAAATAAAATTTTGGAGGTAAGCTCTTGAAATTATACTTTAAAAATAATTGCAAGGACAAATACATTTCAGTGCTACATCAGAATATCAGTGGGATGTGTTTTAAAACATAGTAAGTGTCAGCTATGAGTGAGACAAGGGGAGTCAAAAGAATCTCAGTAGACATAAAGGGGGGTGAAAGATGATGCTTAGTGCTTACATTGTTGAAATTAGCTGAGGTAGAGACAGTCCTTGATAAGAAGAGCTGGTCCCAAGAACCAGCCAATGAGGTAAAGACAGTCCTTGATAAGAAGCAGGAGCAGGCCCCAAGAGCCAGCTAAGACTGGTCTTGCGGCTTGGGTGAATACCAAGAAATCACTGAGCCTGCGCAAGGAAAAAGGTTACTAGCGGTGACGAAGAGGAGTCATCTATCTTCATCTCTGCGACCCCCAGACGACCACCATAAAGAGGCCCTGTGCAGGCGCAGTTGGGAGGGGACTATGGAAATGACCTCTCGGAGCAAATTTTAATATGAAGCGGGGATAGGTCATGCATATGTATAGGCGTATTGTGAATATGTAATACCTGACTGTATAAACTTGAGGCGAACTGCCGAGTCGGGCGCGCACGACTTTGGTGGGACTACCCCCCGTGCCGCCCAGCGCTGAATGAACATACCTGCTTTACAATCTCACTGATTGTGGAGTCTGTTTTCCGCACGTCATGAGGACATCATTATTCTATACTATTCAGACATGGACTGAAAGTATGATTTTATACAGATACTAAACGTATGTTTGGGGTGTTTTTTTCTTGCTGCTGCTATGAGATTAGAGAATAAGCAATGCTGTGGGATATTTACAATATTTCAAACACTGCTTTTATGAATGTGACATACCTCTTCAGTACAGATTAAGGAACCTACTGTCTAACATGAAATAGACTTCACCAAAAAAGGTCTCCACCATAGGAGCAGTGAATAAAGGAGGTCTGGCTTTCATTGAATTACAAACCAGTTACTAAGTACATGATGCACAAAGAGTATGACTTTTAGTTCCCTAAAGCTTGAGCATTAATATAGCATTACACAAGTTAATGTGATTAAGCCAAGATATAAAGAACATCAGAGTGAAAAACAATCATTAGTAGCACAAATAAATTATTACATAGAAGTTTAGACAGATTTTCTGAAGAAGCTAAGGACAGCAAAAAAGTGATTACAGATATTACCACCTTTGGTTATTAAGAAGATATTTTAACTAATAATAGTTATTTCAAGTCTGTCTTGAATGCAGAAAAAATATTTTTTCTTTTTAAAATCTAAACTCCATTTCATACACTCAGATCTTTTGGATTTCATTGCTAACATGTTAAATTAATGAGAATTAGCATTTATCTGCTTAAACCACCTCCCAAAAAGTCATGTCTTAATTTCCAGAGGCAACAGTGCTTCAACATACTACAGATGTATGCTGAAAAGATCAGAAAATAGCATTAGTTAGTCCGTAGCAAAATTACATAATTCCACTACATGAACACATACAGATCACACTTTGTAGAAAGGGCAGAAGGTCACAAGAGCAAGAGAGAAGGATTCTCAAAATCTGAGCCAAACACTGTTTGCTAACTTGAATTACCTCATTTCTGAAAGCATATTCCAACTTGTCCTATGAAACATCACCATTACTGTAAGCCCTCAAGGCACATCAACATAAGAAGGGAAAGAAACCTCAGGAGCTCAGTTTGTAAAGTGTCTAGAAGCCTGTCTTGAGATCAGACAAACTGCAAAGAATAACCAAGGCAAACCCCTGCAGGTATTTGGAACAGCTATTGGCTTAGAAGACTTCTTTCTTTCCTCTAGTGAGAACTCTTTCATATCAACAATCATATCCTTTTTACTTGCAGAGAAGTTTTGTTTTCTACTTACCTAACTTGGTCTATTAGCAGTTACCCTTCTAATGGAGCTTTCTGAGAAATTAACTCTAAGATGGGAATGGTTACATTATTTATATTGTTACATGACCATTACTGCAGTTTGTATAGGTACTACCAACCCAAATATAAACTTGCAACTCAAGTACCATCTCCTTGGTGTAGCTGCAACAGAAGGGGAGGATTGTTCACATGCTTAGAAGAAGAGTGAGAACAAAATTTTAATATGTGAAAAGGATTTTGCTCCAGGTCAGCTGAATGGCTTTTCCCAGAAGTGAGAGCCATCCAGTAAAACAATCTGGAGTGGTTAACTGATGGATTTTCTATTCCTGCAATGACTTTCAGCACTGATAGCACCTTATTCAAAGCTCCTGGAACAGCTTCAAAACCTACTTTTCGCTATTCTGAAATCAACAGGTCTGAATTTAACTTTTACAATTGCTTATTTTGTACACAAGTTTCATTTAGAAAAGCTGAATTTGTTTCATATGCAGTTACTAAATCTGGTAAGGCAAGCAATGGTTTTATTTTGTAACATGCAATAAAACTTCCAGGTTTTCAATAGCTGGTTTCAAAGGGACAGCAGAAAGTTTGTCTGAAAGACAGTAAATATTTAAGGAAGACAAGATCACCAGTTCACTGGATCAACAAGAAAGGCTTCTGTAGATCAAAGGTCTACTGAAAGTAGGCAAGCAGCAAATACAAGATCAGGAAGAGGTTCCTTCCCTCTCTGGTAACCATTAATGCTAATATTGCTTTAGCACACTGAACAGAATAGATCGAACAACTTGTGCCCCTAGGCCATGATATGCCATCCATAAACAGAGGCACAGCTAGCATTAGCAGTATTGTTTCCCCTAAATACTAAATTCCAATTTCAGAGCATTTAATGTAAAGATTATAAGCAAGAAAAAAAAAAAATGCAATGAGCCACTTGTTAAGGGTGTTGCAAAAAAATAAATCACTGAATCCAGTGTATGACAGGACCCAGACAATTCCTCCACCCCAGCTACCGATGTTCCGTGTGACACAATCTCAGGCCCAGGAGGCCTCTCCTGTCCCTGTCCCATGGGGGTGGCTGCTTTTGTCCTCTTTCCAGCCAGCAGCAAGACCGGACACCCGTTCCAAAGAGGTATGTTCAAATACACTCAAAATACGGACACAGACAGCCACAGAGACAGTGCCTTTACTGACACCCACTCAAACACCAGCAGTATCTACTTAAAACAAAAACACAAGCAAGTCTTGTTTCTTCTTCAGCTGATTAGGGTTGAAGTCCATTTGTGAAAAAATACACCCCCTCACTCTGTTGATTCACAAGTGTACCTACATTCATGATGTCTCTGTACTGGTTTTGGCTGGGCTAGAGTTAATATTTTTCATAGTAACTTGTATGGTGCTGTGTTTTGGATTTGTGACCAAACCAATGTTGACAACATCAGGAAGCTTTAGTTATTGCTGAACAGTTCTTACACAGCATCCAGGCCTTTTCTGTTTTTCACATTGTCCCACCAGCATGTAGGCTGGGGGTGCACAAGAAGTTGGGAGGGGACACAGCTGGGACAGCTGACCCCAACTAACTAAAGAGATATTCCATACCATATGATGTCATGCTCAGCAATAAAAGCTGCAGGGAAGGAGGAAGGGGAACACCATTCAGAGTTACGGCATTTGTCTTCCTGTAACTGTTACTTATGATGGAGTCCTGCTTTCCTGGAGATAGCTAAACATCTGCCTGCCAATGAGAAGTAGTGAATGAATTCCTTATTTTGCTTTCATTATTAAACTGTCTTTATCTCAGCCCACAAGTTTTCTCACTTTTACCCTTTCAATTCTCTTCTCCATCTCACTGCAGGGGAGTGAGCAAGAGACTCTGTGCAGCTCAGCTACCTACCGGGGTTAACCCACAACAGTCTCAAATATCAGCACAGACTCTGTTTCCATCTAATATGCATTTTACAGACTCTGGGTGCCTTATGCAGTCACAGCTTCAGACCTTGACTCTTTCCAGGTGCAGGTCTCCTTCTACTTGCCAGTGAGTCCAATTTGACATCTGCTAGCATATTACATGTACATACACAGACAGAGAATTGCAGTTCACTAGGGGAACTTAAACCAGTTGCTAGCCATAGACCTACAGGCCCTGTGACCCACAGCCACCCTCCGCGCTAGCCCTTTCTACCACACACAGCCGCAGTCCCCTCCAGTTGCTGGCATTCAGACCTTTCAGCACATGCACACAATACCTTACATAGAAAAACAGTTAAGAACAGGATTTATTAAGAAGATAGGATAGACTGAAGTGACCAGTTGCTGAACACTTTGTCAGCCAAATATACTGAGCAGCAGCTGCTTACAAGTGACTGGCCTGTTTTATATCTTCTCTCCATTTTCTCAGGCTTGTACATCCCACCCCCTCCCCAGTCCTTCCCTTTCTCTACCACGGTCTCCTCCCAAACAACCAACCTGCCCCTAACTACTTTATCACCCCATCAGTCCCAATTTGGCTTCACCCATATTCAAATGTGGTATTTCTGACACTATTACCTAGGTCACCTTTGTCTTCCATGGCAATACTGGTAAAGTTACCTACTGCTGTTCTTGCAAGACAGCGCTCCCACAAGGTCCCATAATGCTCCCCTCCAACTATTTCCAAAACTCAGCCATTCCTTACATAACAAATCAAGTCATTCCTCATGGCAGTACCTATGTCAGCTTCTCACTGTGTTACGCAGCCTCGTGTCACATCCAATAGTTTCTCACAGTCCATTTACCTAACCCTCAATGCCAGGCCCTAGTCTCTGCCTGCTTATCTTAGCAGTACATGTACACACGCACGTGCCTTCAGCTCTGTAAGCTGCTTTCAATCAACCTCCAAGGGAAGAGCTTTGAACACAGCCACCCTGTGAGTTAGCAAGCAGGCCTTCTTTCATTCCTACAAGCTCCTTCACCACTGCTGAAGATCTAGAACTCTCCTAACAACAATTACTCATACTCTTGATGGATGTAAATTACAGTGGTTTGCTGCAGTGACTGCTGAGAGGTTGGAAAAGCTTTGTTAGTTGAGCACAGAGAAGCATAAAAATGAAATACAGAATGTTGCCTGCAAAAAGGAACAGTTGCTAGGGTACTGCACTTCTGGCCTAGGGAGTTCTCCTACAAGTTGCTGCTCTGTTACAGAATTAGCAATCTGATCCCAGCAACAAGCCGCAGAGGAAAAGCTTTGTGGTTTTGGTAAGGTCATGCTCCAGTATGCTAACAATAGGCTGAAGTCTCGAGACAATGAGTATGTTTGAAGATCCTTTTATATTGCCAAAACAGCATATGGAGACTTTAATGCAAATGAAAGTTGTGTTACTTTTTGATTAAGATTGCTGCCAAACTCACAAGTCTCTGGTCTGGCACAGAAATAAAGCCATCAGTGCATTTGTCTTCTAAAATTAAATTAAGTTTATTAGACAGGAAAAACCACAACTAAAATCAGCTTAATTAGGAAAAGCAGAATGAAACTCAAAACCCAAAAAGACAGCAATGTCTATAACACAGGGGCTTGCAAAGAGCTACTGTTGCTGAGCATGGCCTACATTATGTTCTATAAAATATGACATCTGTTGTCTTCTCCAAAAGTAAATACCCATTAATAGATTAGTAAACTTTGTCTCCATTAATGCTCAGTGAGGTCACCTTATGCAGTATAAGGAATTTATTAGTTCGGGCTGGAGTCCAGCTACATCAAGTGTAGGACAGCCAAATGACTGAACATCTATTGACTATGCCCCTGGAATATTTACAGGAAACTGAAACCCACAAGAGGAACTCAAATTTCAATCCGTCCAAATGAAGTTTTAACTTACCTACTTAAACCGTAGACTCTGGAGGAACTAATCCACCAGCAAGCAGCATAAGTTGGAGTAGATCATGCCTGGTTGCAGATAGGTCCATTATCCTAACATCTACTGAGAATGTTTGTAATTATTAATCTGTTCCCAGGTTGATAAAGGTCTATGAATTGGTCTACTAAAATCTAAAGACAGACAGGACCAATAGTCTCCTTGTAAGGCTTTATTAAAACCAAGCTACTAGCAGCCCAAAGAGTTTCAGAGTATCAAAAATATTGTGGAGATCCTCATCAGGAGAAATAGCTTCCCATAAATCAGCTATGATTTTGCAGATACAGAGATTTCCTGCAAGGAAAGCAAAAAAAACCATACACACAAAAGTCTCCAACCAGATGCTCTTACAGAGCTTCTCTTGTAAAAGCTGTTCTAAAAGCCATTAAGTGTGAAATAGGGATGAGATATGGATACACATGATACTGATACACACATTTGGAACATGAATGAGAAAAAAAATTAGCTCATCACAAAATTATTTTGGGACTTTGAGTCTGACCTTGTATATCAAACTTTAACTGAAAGAAGTTATATTAAAACTGAAGCTATAAACCTCAGAACCCAAAAGTTATAATGAAAGTGCCAAGCAACCTGTACTACAGCAGCGGCAAACACTGCTATAATCTAATTTTCCCTATGATTCAGAAATAAGTCTAATTTCTTTTTCTTAATGACATTCTACTCTGACCACTTAAAGCTTACTTACTAGATACAATATAGCCAGATACATTAAAAAGCTATCACTTTAACCCTTTTTCACTCTAACTGCCCTTTTGTGAACTGACAAAGTTTTCACTTTCCCAATGAAGCTTTTTATATTTTCTTAAGCAGGTGTTGCCTCTTCTTAAAGCCAGTCAGGTTTCTTGAGGTCAAGAAAGGGAAGATGACTGCACTTTCAAATACTGAGAATACAAATCAGTTGGAGAAGTGAGGTGAGTTGGACTTTAATTAATTTTTTTTCCCAGAATTAAAACAGAAGGTAAGAAATCAGTGAAGGTTAGCCATTATTAGCATCAGTAATTAAGTCACAGTGGCAGACATGATTTGAAAAGTAGTTTTGTTTTGAAAGCATATCCTTGCAGTTTATTTTGCTAGCGCTGTAACAAAAACACCAAGGCAGATTCAACTGAGACTGCAAGTTTCTGCAGAGTGGTGCCCTGACAAACTCTTGTTCGGTTTTCACCAGAATCACTCAGGTTTCATGTGACCATTTCTCACCTTTGGAATCCACCTTCAGATGGTTTGGAACCCCACGTCTTGCTGGGTGATTTACTTCTGATGCAGTAGTTCACAAAATATTTCTTCACCCATACAAAACATCTACCTTTCTTACAACGTTGCCCTTCTTTGCACCTATGTAGAGGTTTTCATTCCACAGTAAGAAATAATAATTTTGATTTAGTTTTCACTATAGATCAAATAGCTTTTAAAACCGTCTCTGTGCCTCAGTCTTGCTGTTCCTGAAACAGATGTTTCATGAATTTTGGATCACCCCTCTTAACTTTTCGCACATGCAAAAAGTTTAGGTGATGATGCTCACCATATCTGCCAATTTATTAAACAGCTTCCTGTGACACTAGAGCAAATGTCAGTTTACATTGGCCATTTTTCTTCCTCAGAATTCTTATATTAATCTGCAATGTTTAATGTTTTGTTTCCTACTATTTGAGAAATTAAAAACATTGTTTCCTACACCTCAGATTTTGGGGTTGGTTGGTGTCCCCCCCCCGCCCCCAAAGGAAGATTTGGCAGGATTTTAAATTAGTGACATAGAATAATATTTAAAGGACACATCCATACTTTCCTTTAACTGCAGTTCAGCCACCTTAATTCTTTGTAACTAGTCTCAATTCCTCCAGATTCGCTGGTACCATTAACAAAAAGGGGAAACTGGTTACTATTCAGAACAGGCGTAACCAATGTCCCTTTTAAAACATTCTGCTTTTGTAAGGAAAAGTGGATTAATCCTCCATAGGGCTGTACTATCTTCATCTCCCAAAAGGCAGCTAAATGGAAGATGCTAAAGGAGATGAGTACTATAACATGCATCTTTCCTGTGACCAACATAAACTACACAGAGCTTCAAACCTGGCCACTTTGTCCAAACAGGAAGCAGAACTTGCTGGATATTCTTCCTCAATTGCTGTTTTTATAGGCCTAAACACATTTGAATTTTCACCAAAAGTTTAGTCAAAATATTATAAAATGACCATTTATGAATATTCAGCAATTAATTTATATTTTCCATCAAAACAATGACTTTCCAAACACATTAGCTGATAGGTGCAAGATGCACTCCTTCCTATGGTCAAATGCTGGTATAACCTCTGCTGAAGATGGATGTCAAGGAGCTGGGAGACTAAGTCCACTCAAGACTGTGGGACTGCAGCAAGGTGCACAACACAGACTGCAAGGACTCAGATGAAGAAGATAACTTCATAGAATGAAATAGGAACTAAACAAAGTACTTGGCTGCATAATGGCAGAGACAGGCTTGCATTTTAAAAGACTTGTTTTTAAAGTTTGTCTTCCCCAGTTTGAGTTTTCTCTAGCAAACAAACAAGCAAAAAGAAATATTCCAGTCTCTATTTGAATAAAAACTGGCCAAGTTTAAAAGTTTTTCATTCTTCTTTGGGAGCCCACTGCAGATCCAGGTAGATCTGCTTCAAAGCCTTGTTTAAATCAGGATCCTGCTGCAGCCACTGGGCAGGGGGAGGGAGATCCATGTGAGATGAGTGTCTGGTGCTATTGAGTAGGACTGCTTTTTAGAGCTGTCAGATAAAATGTTGGACTTGGATTCTAAATAAATTCCTGATACTCTGCCTGGTCTTAAGGTCACTCGCTTCTGTGTCAAGTCCTTAGCTGCAGGAAGAGGACAGCATCTTCATCTTCCCCAGAGGCACAGTAGAGTTACAAGGTACCACAGGAATGGGCAGTGAAGGGAAACTGAGGCAGCATTAACTCTTCACAGCAACAATGGTGTAGTAAGGGTGATACCATACAGAAAAATAACACTTCAGTTACTCATTATGCCGGCAAAGTATTCTCATTTGTACCTCACAACCCATAGCTGGCAATATAAGAACAAGAAAAAAGTAAGGTTTGAGACTGACACTAGCTAGAAACGTGGCCTAGTATGCAACTCTGTCCAGAATCAAGGGTGACCACACTACAGCACTGCCATCAGAGCATGTTTCTTACCACCAACCTGATCTCTCTCATATGCCACAAAGTTCCCTTCACACAAAGAAACCACACATTTTATACTCCCTTTTAAAAAAAAGTGATGACCCTATTAATCTCTCACAGTCCAAAAGCTGCTTTAAAATAAATAATCAATAATGCAGAAATTGCCAAGAAAAAAAACGCAAGCTTGGTATCAGAAAAGTAATGCTGCACTTCATATGTTTGTGTTTTAATATATACACAAGGATTAACACAAGGAGAAGCAGGAAGCAGTTTGAGTCTCATTTGACAGAATTCTAGTAGAAAGTATAAAAGATTAGAATACCTTAACCAGGTCATATTAAAGGTTGTATCATCAAAAATATGTCTTACCTGAATTGTATCACTAGGACATAGTGTAAGCCAGTTTCATGTTATTTTTAGTTTGAGTTTTTATTTTGCTAAATGTATTCAACTGTTCCTTTTTTAGCTCAAGGGTGTCTCTCATAATAAATAGCATAGCTATTATTAAACAAGATTTTAGCTTCCTCTAGCTCCTGTTTTCTGTCTTTGTAAGGGCACTAGCAATTTTCATCCGAGAACACTATCAAATACGAGGCAAGACATTTGGAGAGATGGCACATGTAATGCCTGTACATAATCTACACGGGTTATACTTATCTGACACTGTTAAGATCTGTTCTTCCCTTACCCAGACAACTGAATCTTCTAACCATGCCTAGTTTTATGATTTGTCCTCAAGGCAGGGACATTCACTTTCATTTAAGTTTAAACTTAACAAAGTTTAAACAAAACAAAACACCACCCCCCAACTCAACCCCACACCTACTCTAACTCCTTGTACAAAAAATTTTAGGAAAACTGATTTTATAAAAAAATGTGTAAGACTATCAAAAACAAACACAAAAAATATAGTCCATAACTGTAGAAATGACATTTTCTGAATGAAAGCAGATGAAACTGTCCAGAGATGTGAAATCAACAAGATTTCTCCCCACCACCTGTGTTTATTTTAACTACAGTGTCACAGTCACCTTGCCCAAAAGATGCTGGGAATGATAGCATCCACATCTGAAGAGGAGAAAAAAAAACTCAAACGCCTCATCATTGCTCTGATACTCACATAACAGTCAAACAAACAAAAATAATTCATGTTACTTCTTTGTCTGAAATACACGTGTTAGAACTTACACACACACAGTTTCTGTTGTATGTTTTTACAATGACAGCTTGGGCCATTTACAAAGGAACATACTGCCCAATAAATCAAAACTACTGAATAACTAATGCTTACAGTGAACTAACTCATTGACTGCAGTCAACAAGAATGTGGCTCCAGTTAGCCCCTGCCACCCACCATGCTACCCACGCGCTCTGTTCTGCACCCACTCGGCAGGTGGGAAGTGCCCCACAGCCAGGAGCTACTTACCACCTGGCTGCAGGGACCAGGAGTTGGTACAGGTTAAGACCCAGAGGGCAGCAACAGAAGACAGACTCTGGGCTTTGGGAAAGCATGCTCCAGCTTGCTCAGGGACTGGAAGGATGGATGCTGTGCAGGGCTGTCCCAAAGGACAAAGAGGCCCTGAGGAGCCAGTCAATCTTCAAGAGCAACCTCTTTGAAGCACACCACCTGACCTACCCCAGGCACAAGAACACACAAGACCACAGCACAAATTCACAAGCTACACAGGAATTAGCAACAGTGCTCAAGCACAAATCAGAAGCCCTGGAGGTAGTCTCCAAGGAGGAAACACAGCACAACTGCTCCAACTCACAAAGGCAGAGTTCACAAGGCCACAGCTCGGCTCAACTTTAAAAATGGCAAACGGCACACAGCTGGCAACACAAAGGGCTTCCGCAGGCATATGAGCCACCAAGGAGACCACAGAAAACACAGGCCTGCAGCAGAACAGGGTGGGTAGCCCTACGGTGAAGGACACAACAAAGGCAAAGGTGGGTGACCAGAGCCTTCCTTGCCTCAGTCATCACAGACCAGCTCTACTCTCCCACCTCCACACCTAGTGGAGAGCTTCAGGGTGACTAGTTATGCAATAGCACAATGCACCTATAGGAAGAGTATATTATCGAGTCCACTAAATGAGAAGACATTTCCTGTTTATCAAATGCAAAAACATTGATTCGAAATAGTTATTGTACATACAAAGCAGCAGTGATACAAAGTTAACAAAGGAAGCAAACAGGCAGACAATTTATTTTGAGACCTAATACTGATGTCAATGACGTGTCGGAGAAGGCCCTATCTCAGACGCTACTGAACTTTGCAGAATCTGGGTGAAGTTTCTGTCTCAGTACATGCTTCACTTAAGTATGGTAGGATCATTCATATTACACATGTGCTTACATGCTTTGAATAAGCCTAGACAGCATGTTCAAAACAAAAAAGGATTTAAAACTTCTCTCCAACCTGAAAACCCTAGGTAAAGCTCACTTAAAAAGATACAGAAATCTCTCTGAAATTAATCTCACTTATGACAAACTCAAACTAGCTTTTTACAGAGAACTGAGTCATAAAACCAAAACCATAAATGAGATGCCAATTAAAGTAATTGTTGTAACAAAATTAACTAGTGTGGCTTTACTGTGTAGCATATTATTTTCATACAGGATTGAATCAGACTTCAATTGTGTATTTAGTTACAGTGAGTCATGAAGTAGTGGCAGCAGTAATGCAATGGAAAATTCATGTAGGAGCTTGTGCTTGTAGGTTTTTGGGATTATTTTTTCCAAACAATTTTGTCCCACAGCATTCTCATCCTCAAACAAAAAAGGAATAGTAGGAACTGTACAAGTAATTCCTTTCATATTTGGAAGAAGTCTATCATTAGCAGATCTGACTCACTGATTCAGCTAAGATGAAAGATGATAAAGGAGAAAAGAATGAATTTAAAACTGGAAGGCAGGTGTATTAGTCAATATTTCTTTCTTCAGCATTAAGAGATCAAATTATTCAGAAGGCAGATTCAAAATCCATTAGTAGCATTTAAAAGCATGCTTTTATATAATCTTCTATATAAATGTGGTAAGATCATCCTATTTATAACAAGTAGCTACAATAAAAGCAAGCAAACAAAAACATGAGCTAACACAAATACACCACCTTCAGATACAGTCCCAGGAGACTTTTTGGTGTTTCACTTTGACATTGCACTATCAGCATCTCTACTGTAACGAGATGGTAGTTGACTGGTTATATGTATAGCTTGATTTGAGGCTCATCTTCCTCTCCATAGGCAAAATACTTAACTCTGCAATATCCTTCTAAAAGTACTAGAAAACCAGTCAATACTTTTGAAGTTGATTTTTTCCTGTTTGCTTTTTTAAGCCTCAAGTCAATTTAGCATGACAACCTTGTTAACCTAGTCCACAGATACTAGATATTATGATACTAATGCTGTTTTAACCACTATTTTTATGACAAAAGTACAACAGCCTAGGCTGGAAAAGTAGCATGGTGAGCTGTAGACAATCCAGGAGGCTCCTGGAATGCATTGAGGATAACTTCTTAAGCCAGGTAATAGACAGCCCTACCAGAGGGAATGTCATACTGGACCTGTTGATCACCAACACAAGTGAGCTAATCAGTGATGTCAAGATTGGAGGCAGCCTGGGCTGCAGTGATCGTATCACTGGTGGAGTTTCCAGTCCTGAGGGATATGGGGCAGGCAAAGAGTAAAGTCAGGACCCTGAATTTTAGGAAAGCAAAATGCCAGCTGTTCAAGGAGTTAGTCAATAGGACCTCCTGGGAAACTGCCCTCAGGGACAAGGGAGCAGAACAGAGCTAGCAGATCTTTAAGGACACTTTCCACAGAGCGCAA
>NW_010972764.1:9830240-9830448 GCF_000737465.1 Haliaeetus leucocephalus | reverse complement strand
AAGGCCTTTGACACGGTCCCCCACAACATCCTTCTCTCTAAATTGGAGAGATATGGATTTGATGGGTGGACTGTTCGGTGGATGAGGAGTTGGTTGGGTGGTCACATCCAGAGGGTAGTGGTCAACAGCTCAATGTCCAGATGGAGATCGGTGACAAGTGGTGTCCCTCAGGGGTCCATATTGAGACCAGTACTGTTTAATATCTTCA
>NW_010972764.1:9701125-9829564 GCF_000737465.1 Haliaeetus leucocephalus | reverse complement strand
TAATGGTTTTAAACTAAAAGAGGGTAGACTTAGACCAGTTATAAGGAAGAAAATTTTTACAGTGAGGGTGGTGAAACACGGGAGTATGTTGCCCAGAGAGGTGGTAGATGCCCCATCCCTGGAAACATTCAAGATCAGCTTGGACGGGGCTTTGAGCAACCTGATCTACTTGAAGATGTCCCTGTTCATTGCAGGGAGGGTTGGACTAGATGACCTTTAAAGGTCCCTTCCAACCCAAACTATTCCATGATTCTATCTAACCAACTGCATGGCCCAGGATGCTCAACTTAGGAATCCCAGGGTCTCAGATTTTAAAGGCAGAAATCATTCAATTTCAGAGAGCAATTCAGGTTTCAGGAATCACCATTAAGAAGTATCTCTATCTCACTCTCCCTCTGCATTAGCTGATCAAGAAACAAAGAATTAATTAGCAGTGGCAGTGCATTCTGATCTCAGGCCAGTGTACTGGGTCTGGCTGAGATGGAGTTAGTTTTCTTCATAGCAGCCTGTATCATGTTGTGTTTTGGATTTGTGACAAAATCAGCATTGATAACACACCAGTGTCTTGGCTACTGCATGCACAGTGTCAAGAGTTATTTCCCCCTCCCCCTGCCCACTATGCCTCCCCAGCAGGTAAGCTGGAAGTGCTGAAGAAGTTGGCAGGGAACACAACCAGGACAGCTTACCCAAACTGACAAATACCATATGACTTCCATACCACATGATTGCGCTCAGCCATAAAAGCTTGGCGAAAGGAGGAAGATGTGGTAACGTATACAGTTACAGCATTTGTCTTCCCAAGTAATGGTTACGCATGTTGTGGCCCTGCCAACAACTAGCTGGGCATCTGCCTGCTGGTGGGAAGTAGCAAATAAACTCCTTATTTTGCTCTGCTTCTACACACAGCTTTACTTCACCTGTTAAACTGTCATTATCTCAACCCCTGAATTTTCTTGCTTTTGCCCTTCCAATACTCTCTCCCATCCCACTGACAGGGAAGGAGCAAGTGACTGGCTGGGGTCTTAGCTGCTGACCAGGGTCAACCCACAGCCAGGCAAACCATTCTCTAGAGGATCCTCCCTACTGAGGCATTTAATTTAGGAGCTCACTAGGACAAATCTCAAAGCATCACATGTATGAAGTGGTGGCAAGTCCCAAGACTTCAAGCTGCAGTCATATATTTTCTCTTTTTGGAAGAATACTACACTCATTCAAATCTATAGCAGTCTTGCTGAGCTTAAGAAAAACCCGCACAACATTGCATTTCTGGAGAGCTACAACACAGGCAAGTTTTTATTTCTCTAGAAAACATTAGAAGAAATAGAGCAAGTGATGGCAGGCTAAAAGGAAAATTCCAATTAAGACCTTGAGGAGTACAAATGAGGTTTGCATTATTGTAACTAGTCAACATCTCACAGGTTCTTGCACAGTCCAAACTGGCCATACCAAAGCCTTTCAAAAGGCGTGGCTTTACCACAGTTGTGAATATAGGCTCTAAAAGTTATTTTTCCTCTCTATGTTGACTGAAGAATGTATGTGCTCTATTAAGTAACAGGACACTGCACATGCCCTTGCTCTCTCGTATGTGTCCACATAAAAAATGCTTTTTTCATTCATACTTTCCTTGAATCCATCCATAAATATTGTTTTCTTATTGCTAAAAAAAACCCACTAAATGACTAAGGCTTAGGAGTTGTTCTGCTGGTTTTACAGATTTCACTAGCACTTTGGAAGTTGTGATCTTAATAAAAAATGACAGCAACATACTTTGATCAGATGAAGGTTTCTATGCCTTTATTATTTCCACTTTATTTTACCAATATCTATGGAGATGAAATGTAAAATATTAAATGAAAGGCAGAGACTTTCTTCCTCCTTTCCAGTTATTGATCAAGAAGTTATGACTGAATTATTGCTGGCATCTTACTTAGAAGTTTGAATAATTTAAATAGCTCTGTACATCCTCCCTACTCCATCCTTCAAAACAAGTTAGCAAATATCTATTTCTCAGCCCTCCCTCAAAGTAGGTTTAATCAATAAAATATTAAAAAATTACTCAGACTATTTAAAAAAATCCAACCAAATATAGACTAAAAATACCGATTTTTAAGTTTCTCTTTTATATAACACAAGCTTCATTGTCATTTTCTAAAAAAAAAAAACCCAAAAAACCAAACCAAACCGAACACACACACACACAGAGAAATATGACATTTGAGGTTACTACTGTGTGGTTTTGCTCCCACAGAGTCAAATTCTAATCTCCTTCATTAGAGAAGTTATTTTACTTAATGAGAAGCTCATTGAAAATACCAAAACCTGGCTCTTAAATCTGGAAAAGGAAAATGAAGTATACAGAACCCCGTGAAACTGTGAGGGAGGACGTTCTAGGGACAAACATGGAGCAATACAGCCTACGTGTCCACTACCTGTATCGAGCCAAAGCACAAACTTGCAGTGAAAAATTATAGGAGGTTTCAGTTAAAGGATCAGTCTAAGATACATCTTCTCTAGGCACAAAGATGTGATTTTAACCTTCAAGAGTGTTATAATTTAGTCCAGAATTAAAAAGATGTGTTTTGTCATCCAGCTCACAAGAGAGTATATTTGAATGCACACACCATAGCAAGAAGTATAAAAAACCCCACAGAATAAGAACATTAAGATAATTTCACTACAAGAGTTTTGAAAAACTGATAATGCATCACATGCCGTGATACAGCTTTCTGACTCTTGTGGGAAAATGATTGCTCTTTTAAGAATAGGTAGTTCCTTTTCACTAATCACATCCTGCAGTTATTCTCTGTACATATGCAAGCCAGAACTGTAAAAAGCTTTTCACACCTTTTGCTTCAGTAGCTTTTTGGAATGTATGCTGTACTATCTACGGCAACCAGCTGTGCTCACATTGGATATCCTCAGTTAAGCAGGATCAGACTTTGGCAGTGCTATTATTAGCTGTAAGCATTTGTTTATTTCCTTAGTGCCAATTACGCCCTGTTGGGACTGCCAATGACACACAGTGATTCACGAGGTAGATTTAATAAACATGCTTATATCAGTGACAAATATTCCATCAAGATGTGAGAAAGCACTGTACTTAAGATTTTCTTATTTTTCAAAAATGTTACAGTTAACTTCTAGACAAGAGGAATCTTACTTTTTTAGATATTTGAGCCTCCAGCTGACTTTCAGGTTAGCTGTGAATGTGGAGTAATTATTAAAGAGCAGTCCCCAAACTTCACCATACAATTCCTCATTTAAAATCAAAGGAGTATTCCTGCTTCTTTTCCAGCATGATTAAGTCTTTCAGCTTACTGACTCAGAACCTGACACAAAAATACTTTTTCTTTTTGTATCCATGAGACTGAAGTGCTAGCTGCAATATTAGGAGTTTTGCCTTCACAAAGCTCAGCCATATAGATAGTTAGACCTAAAGTTGAAGTTAGCCAAGAAACAAGCACAAAATTCCACTGTTCTATATTATACTGGAATAAGCCTGGTGATCTGGATAGGAATAAGAACAGGTGATTTGGACAAATCACTGTAAACCACTAACAGCATCAAGTATTAAATTCAATCTCAAAGACTTGCAGTCTTCACTTCAGAGAAGAGTAGTACTAAGACAGTACTGCAAGAGCCATCCTTTGGCTTCAGATAATTCCATACCAGGAAAACTTGGGGGAAAAAAATTGAGAAAATAAACTGGTTGATCTTGAAGCTGATTGAGTGCTTAAACTGTACTGAAACTTGTCTTTTCACCATAAAACCATAGCTTGCTCAACAGGACAGGATGCTCACTGTGCTAAACAGTTGGCAAAGAGCATTTTAATTGTCAAATATTAAAGATTTGTCAAGCATTTTATGACTGCATTCAACGCTCTCTGGCCACAGACCCAAGTGAGAAAACATCTAAAGATCTGAGTTTTAATTCCCAAGACCAGCAGTACAGAGCCTGGGTTTTGCTTAGTCCCTATGTTTTAGCATTAAATTAAAAAAAAAAAAAAAAATCCTGATACTAAGTTTGTAACTCGAGCAAAGCCCATCTACCAAGGAGGGAGAAGAAAAACAAAACAAAACAAAACCAACCAAAAAACCACAAACCTGCAAGTTTTGATTACACTATTTGAGGAAACCTCCTAATTATCATTCAAGAGACAGATATGGTGGAAGCAATGGAGGGTGACTGTCCTTGTTTCAGCTGGGATAGAGTTAATTGTCTTCCTAGTAGCTGGTACAGTGCTGTGTTTTTGAGTTAGGTATGAGAAGAATGCTGATAACACACTGATGTTTTCAGTTGTTGCTAAGTAGTGTTTAGTCTAAAGTCAAGGATTTTTCAGCTTCTGATGCCCAGCCAGTGAGAAAGCTGGAGGGGCACAAGAAGTTGGGAGGGGACACAGCCAGGGCACCTGACCCAAACTGGCCAACAGGGTATTCCAGACCATGTGATGTCATGCCCAGTATATAAACTGGGGGGAGTGGGGGCAGGGGGATTGCCGCTCAGGGACTAACTGGGCATTGATTGGCGGGTGATGAGCAATTGCATTGTGCATCACTTGTATATTCCAGTCTTTCTATTATTATTGTCATTTTATTAGTGTTATCATTATTAGTTTCTTCTTTTCTGTTCTATTAAACCATTCTTACCTCAGCCCACGAGTTTTACTTCTTTTCCCGATTTTATGACCCCATCCCACTGGGTGTGGGGGGGGGGGGAGCAGCTGCATGGTGCTTAGTTGCTGTCTGGGGTTAAACCATGACAGTGACACACTAGATAACTGCTGAGAATTCGGGCTCTCTTCCAAAGAAAGAGTTTTGCTGGAAATGTATAGACCTATCATTCTCACCACAGTATAGACCTTGATCACAACAATCAGAATGCAAAGTCTAAACCAATAAACCAAAAGAGAATCAGGTGACTAATTACTATTAACCATCTGTTCCAAAATTATTTGCCTTCTATTTGCAAAAAAAACCCAAACCCAAAACCTACTCCCCCCCAACAAGCCCCCCCCCCCCGCAAAAAACAAAAAAAACCAAACCAAACCCAATTTAAGCCTGCACAAACACTGTATGCCATGAACTGTGACAGCACCATGGTTCTCCAGTTGGAGAAATTTCGTTGACCTGATGAGCTTCTTAACCCCCATTAAAAAGTATTGAAGCTAATAAGAATCTAGTAAGGAAACAAAAAACCAAAAAAACCAAACCACCAAACCCAAACAATGTTCTCTGATATACAGCCAAAAGATAAGCGGTCAGTAATGAAAGGAACTATATGGAACGCAAAGGTTCCAATGTTGCATCTAAATCTGCATCATGTTTTCCCTTCAATTTAAGAAAAAATTTAAAAATACTTAAAAAGCCAGCTCATACTATCACTCTCCATAAAACAGACTCAAAATCTTTTTTCTTACTTTGTTTACATTTATATACTTACAGGAAATGGAAAGCTGTAAAAAATTTCTATTTTGGGGAGATTATCTGTTTCATAAAATATCATCTGCACTGGATATTTATTCAATCCTTTTATAAGAAGAGATTTGGCAGCTGAATATTATGTATGACAGACTTCTTTCACACCATCTGTTATCTGTAGCAAATCAGAAAGCATTTCTGCATTGCTTTTCGTGCAGGACTATGGGTACAGTTCAGAACACTTCAAAAAGTATTTGCTATTTGTCTGAGGAGAAACAGCGGCAGTGGCCATTCAGTTCTGGGGCTCCAATGCCTTCAGAGATCCTGCTCAGCACTACACTAGCTCACAGTAAGTCAGAAACTTTAAAAGTTACAGAATAGGGAAAGAAAAACTTGTTTTCTCTTTCTAATTAATTTGCTGTTGATACAACCCAACTGTCTTTCATGAGAGTTTCTTTCACACAGAAAAAAAACCCTAAGCTCAAGTGAGGCATTGCTTTTACTTCAGATGGTCACATTGAACAGTTTCTTCATCTATTAACTTCTGTTGTCATCGGTCAGTATGCACATTCACTGAAACCACAGTATGGATACCCTCCCTGGACTGGAGTTCACTTGATTTTGAGTGAAGATATAACTAAAACTATAAAACAGAAAAACTGAGAAGAATTAGGTTAACATCATATTGTTTTTTTAGACATCGGAAGATAATATGTATCTGTTTGCTCAGTTTCATGCTCCAGGAATTTCAACATCTGTTTTTTTCAGGAACTACAAACACAAGTTTGAGGTGTGGAAATGGTTTGGAAACAGATTTACCATTCCACTTGCATCCTTGCCATGGCATAAAACTACTATGCATCTAGAAGTGCTCTAGCACTTGAAAGGAACTAAAACATAAGACTGATTCTGTTCTCACATAAGTCAGGACAAGCACATAACATTTCCTGAAGCAAAAGCTGCAACTAAGGAACGAAACAAAAAATTTCAAAATCACTGACCTCCCATATAACCCACCTGGCCAAATTCATCTGGAGGATAAAGTTTTACACTGATGAATTCCCTTTTCTAAATTGACTAAAGTCCCTGAGAATTTCTAGAACTATGAGAAAAAAGAAAACATTATTAGGGGAAAGAAAAAAAAAAGGTACCAATGCAAGCTTTCTGTCTTTTTTGTTAACTTTATAACTGAACTGAAGCCCTTCTACAGTGCATAGAGTTGTATCACGATCTCTGAAAACAAGCCAATATCAGGAGGCTTTCTGTCATTCAATAAACATATATTCACTATCTATTTAATTCCCCTACACTTAATAACTGTGGTAATCCATACTTCTTTGTTGGGGTTTTTTCCTCCTATATTTCCAGTTACTCTTTACTACTACTAATTGTCGTTACTGTCTGTTTTATGAACGGGAAGGTTGTAGCAATAACAC
Organism: Haliaeetus leucocephalus; assembly: GCF_000737465.1. Classification (NCBI taxonomy): domain Eukaryota; kingdom Metazoa; phylum Chordata; class Aves; order Accipitriformes; family Accipitridae; genus Haliaeetus; species Haliaeetus leucocephalus. The sequence continues at coordinate 9,822,710 of NW_010972764.1, read as the reverse complement.
CCATTTGTGCAGCTGAACATATATCCCTCCCAGTAGGCATGTGCATGCATGCAACCAGCCACAGACCAACATGAACTCAAAACAGACAGCACTCAAAACCAAATGGCACAGATGCCTCACCACGCTTCTCCTCTACAGAGCAGGATGGATGCTGCTAGTTGACTCTATATAGATACATAAATATATGTAGGTGGCCTTAGAAACCAAATTTATCCAGTAGCTAACCCCAGATCCTTTGGTCTCCCCACTTGCTAGCACCTGGCTGTAGAAGCCCACAGGTTTTACAGACACAGTTCTCTTGCTGTTACTCAGACCTCCTCTTGTTATGTACAAACGCCTCTTGCCCCACAACAGCTGGCCTAGACCTGAGGTCTTCTCAGAAGCTGTCAGACAGTCTGCCCCAGAAGGCAAGACCACCTTGACAACCAAATAGCCGACTCTCAGACTGCTGGTCTCTCCACTGTCTGGCCCTCAAACCTATCATCTCTCCAGTACCTCACTGCCAGACCTCTTATCCTACCCAGCAGCTAATTGTCTTGTGGTGAAGTACACATACACACAGCACTGAAGTTCCCTAGGGAAACATTCACAGTCTCTCTCCAGTTACTAGCATTTAGACCTCAACACACAAACAACAGACAGGAGGACTCTCGCTGAGGAAAACAGGAATAGCACTTAACGTGCAGATATGACAGACTCTGGTGATCAGACACAGTGCTTAGCCAGACAAACTTATTGACCAGAAGTCTGTTTACACGGAACAGCTTTCTCCCTCCTGCCCTGCATCCTCTTGTCTCTCCGTTCTCCTGTTCCTCCAAATCACCCTGATCCCCCCCTTTCTCCACCTTTGGTCCTTACCTAATCATCTCATATTAAGTCTCTCACAGTCCCACAATCCCCTTAAAACTTTCTACAGTATTTATTATACTAACCCAAAATGGCCTTCCTTCTGCATCCCATCATGAGTCCCATATCCCTTTACAATTAAACACTCTTCAATCTCCAAGGCATTCTGGGATCAACTCCCCTGCCTCCCCCTATGACCTGTCGTAGTGGGTTTCACGCCCAGGACAGCAGGTTAGTTCCTTGAGAGCCCTACAAGTAGCAGAGTAAGGGTGCTCTACTTGCACTCATTAAGATACAGCATTCCTCCACTTATTGTTTATTTGCATTTTTTGTGATTAGCCTTTAATCATATTACCTAATAATTATTAGCTTTTATGTTTCTAGAAATCAAGTTGATTAAAATGTGCTCTTCTTTCTAAGACTGGCAGCAAAGTAGTTGGTTTACATTTCCTTCTTTCCCTCTTCTCCACTTTCATATCTCATTAATTCTTAAAACTGATGGTCCCATTTGATTTATAATCAGGCAATGTTGTTCAATATTAAATCTCTTCTAAACCTAAGTGATTTTTATTCTGCAAGTCAAAGTCCATAGGTTATTTTAATACCTCCTGGTCCTTCTAAGTGAGACTTTGAAGGCATAATGCCAGCTGGATCGATCCCTAGAGCTTAACAATAAAGTAATGAGAAACTTCGCATGAACTCCCAAACCAGTCTAACTTCCTTGACTTTTGAGTTCCCTAGAAGCCACAAAATGAAACTAGTTTCATAGCAATTCAGAGGACTTTGAACAACACTACACTGAACAGAAGTAAACTTTCCAATCTGCAGTATAAAAAAAGACAAGTTCATTCTTTGAAAGCAATGCAAATACTATCAACAAATTCTGTGGTACTTGTATAAAACAGATGTACGAATGATAGCTTAGGAATTTAATTAAATACAATGTTTTCTCATGAAAAGCATTCTACAGGTTCCTTTTGCATATTTGTTTCTCCTGCAACTAGAAAGGCATCTGGAAGCTATAGACTGGCAGCAGATTCTTTCAGATATAACAGAAAGTCTTATGAAGACTTAAATAACAGGAATTACAATTATAACAGGCTGTCTCATGCTACAGAGATGTCTAACTAAGGTTGCTTTTGGGAATCTAGCGCGTGCACACACACACAAAAATAATAATCAAATCGCAAATGTTGCTTCAAGAAGGATTTTCTTTTAACAACACTATTTTACCCCCACATGGATTCTTCCCTGTAAATATTATCAGGTTTATGTCTGTCTACTGCCTTAGAAACATGCAATCCTTTTCATATGAGATTTCAAATCCCGCAGTAGTATGTCTATTTTCTTTTCATTGCCCAGCTCCTTATTTTCATGCACACACTTCAATTATTTCTCTGGCCTTGACTAGCTTGCAGATTGAACTAGGGACTGCCCTTTTATTATCAGTATATGAAGCCAAGAATATGATACAACTAGACTTCATTTCGACCAAACATATTTCACTCCATTACGCTGTAAGAATGAGGAAACTTCTTACTCTCTCTGCATCCAAGCTCTCATACTCATTTAGTCTCACAGCTGCTCCTGCTCATGTTCCCAAGATGGTCACTTCTCATGAGCAATTTCACTTTCAAATGGGTTTCCTCAGTGATTCTTCAGGTCTTCTGTTATTTAAAAACAAACAAACAAACCCCAAAACACAGACTCCCCCTCCCAAGTGCTATGACATGAGAGTTCAAGCCCTCTTCCTCCTCTGCCTAGAGCTAACTAAAAAAGATGAGGGGCAGGTCAAGGAAGACAAAATCTTGGATGCAGTTTTGGAAACATTCTTAGTTTCTCCTTCAGGAGGAGGAAAGAATATTTATCACATCTACTTTAATACAGATGAAGACTAGCTGCCCTTTGGAGACTTTGCTTTGATAATTCAATATATTCTCATACTGATGTTTATGTAAGTTTGTGACAATTCATAATTCAGATATCAGCATGATTAAGAGTACCACAAGATATGTCTGCATTCAGCATAGATTGAAAATTCCTACTTTTTTTGTCTGTTTAGAGCATTAAGAGAAATTATACATTTGCATCAGATAATTTAACTTTCCAACATAATTCCTGAAGAAACATTTTTTTTCTAGCATTTAAGCTGAAAAGTTCTCCTTCCATTCCTAAGAAATGCAAAGACTTCGCAGCAGACCTAACTGAGCTTTTTCTCCTATCAGTTGTGATTGGCATAGTGGGATCTAACGGTTTCTCCTCTTTGTCTGCTTCCCCAACGGTCATTCCAGTCAGCCATCCTGTGTCCTGTTATAACATGTCTAGACCATTTAGCCCTTCATTAGGCCACACCACCTCCCTGGCATAGCCACTGTTTTCAACAGAAAAATACAACTTTCAGTATAAGCTTTTGGTCTGTAATATGACTCTAATGCTATCCAGCTTTCCAGACAGTGCACAAGCTAGCAAACATTTGCCACAAAACAAGACAGTTCTCTCTTTCCTAGTTCACTCTCCTGCTGCCATTCTTGGTTCCTGGATCTCCACTCCCTATATTAAGACTAGAGGTCTACTCTTCATTCAACTCAAAAAAACCCAGGATAAGCTAACTGAAGCCTGTATTTCAAAAGCTGAAGCCAATTTTTCAAAAATTAAGTAGCTATTCTGTCCACTTTAATCTTCAATTTTCACAACATGTATAACACTAAAAATCATGTTTGGATCTCAAGCCATTTTAAACTCACCACTCAAAGCTTAAGATCAAAGTATAGATCTCATAGGAAGGACTGAATTCTTAGATCTGGTAGTATATTTAACCCAATGGTAAAACCTCAGCACCCAATTCGTAAGTGTATTATATTAGGAAATACAATTCCTACGTTTTGACTGCTATTCTTCCCCTGCAATAGGGAAGCCATATTAGATAAGGCTTAAGTAGTTCATTACTGTTACTTTCGGTAAGTGTGACACTGAACAGTCAAATTATTAACAATGAATGTCAAGTCATAGGCTAAGAGAAATTATAATGAAAATGTTCAAAATCAAGATAGCATTTTCTGTAACAAACCTTGCACAAAACTCCTAGGAATAGCAGAAAAAGATGGAAGGGTATTATTCTGGGGGGAAAAAAAAGTCCAAAAACGTATTTCTTAAATCTACCTCTTATAAGCTATATTATCTAACTTACATATTCATATACTTTACAACAGTGCCTTTCACCACTGAATAATCAATTCACTCCTACCCAAATAATTTCTGTTTGTAACATTATGGTCACATAATCTTAGACATATTTTATTAAAATTCTGTAAATTGACAATAACTTCATATCCAAATAACCAAACGTCTCAAATGAGGTATCAAAACTTCCTCATTATAGATAAGCAAGATACCATTATGACCTTCTGGAAACACTCCAATCTAATAAACTAGCATATAACTGCATTTTTTACTGCTAAAGGCACACTTTTTCCCCACTTCCTGGATACCTGAAAATTACTTCCAACCATACACAGAAGCCTACTTCCTTCCAAATTTCACCATAATGATTACTTTAATAAAGCAATTTTTTAAAAAACATTTTACTATCACAGAACTGACATATAGCATCTTAACATTATCTTATGAAATATACAGTTCCACTAGCTATACTGTATATAACGGACTTCTTGACAGTGAGGTCTTCTATAAACCCCCAATCAAGTTTTAACTTTGCATACATAACATAAAAGTTTCATGAACGAGCAAAAATCAGATGTTATCCCCAAAAATTAAACAGTAGAATTACATATGAAGTAATCTGTACTTTTACAGGGCAAAGAATAAGCACTGCAAACGACGTAGCCCATAAAACCAGTTTTTAGTCAGTTAGTTTGATACGTATTCACTAAAGACCAATTATTACCTCCGCATTAATGGGTATCAGGTCTTTTACATCTTGCTTTTGCAACTGACTGCAAGGATGATCTACAGGTTCTAGGGTAGAGTTTGTAACAGATAACAGTGCTCCAAAAACCAGGATCAACCTTGCCATACTTCTGGGAAAAGCTAAGTCAACCAGAAAGAAAAACATTACAAATATTAAGAAGCAACTTGTTAGTCTGAAGTCTTTAATCACCTAGAATTAAAAAGAAAACAAAGCTATTGCACACTATAAGAAAATGCTGATGATTGATTCTTTGGGTAGACAGAAAAAATTCCTAGCAATCTCCTGAGCAGTAGGTTCATCCCTCAACTCCTACAGCTAACAGGACTCATTTTACAGTTACCTTTTCACACACATCAGGTTTCTTTTTATAGATAATTCTTTCTCACAATATTTGTAAGTGGACAATGGGGGAGCCTAGCTGTTCTTGTAGCATGATTACAGAAATGATCTGGCTTATCTACAGGGTATCTGGTTCAGCTCACAGAGGTAGCTGAGTGTAAGAACAGGAAAAGAAGTTGTTACAACAGTAGTTTTCTTTCAAAGCTTGTAGTGGGAATGTTGTACAGCTGGAATATAAATCAGTGTTTGGAGACTGCCAGAATGGTTCTGTACAGTTGGTTAAATGGAGAAGTGGATATTTTCTGCTTAGAGACAGTGAGACAAATCCCAGTCCCAGGCACAAGTACAATTTCAGAGCATAGCACAGTTATTCCTCATTTTCCCTAATGAAAAAAAAACAGGCTAATAATAAATGGAGTTCTTGAAATAATTATTTTGATATCTTATTTTCTGATGGAAATGCTTCTGGAAATTGATTAAACTTTTCTAAGTCAGCTCACAAAAGCCTGAGCAAGATTTAGTGAATCTGCAGAATGAGGACAGAGCGTTTGAATATTCTACTCTTTCCCATTATAAATTTAGTATTAAAGACTTCCTACTTTCTTTCCTTTTATCGCCTTTTAAGCCATCCGCTTAGGATCAAGAGCTAAAACTCTGAAGCTGATTCCTAATTATAGGAAACCAAGTCTTTACTTCAGCTGCTAAAGAACCAGACATTTCCCCAAATGTAGAGAATTCAAAGCTCCATAGGCAGAGAAGTTCAGTCCAGTCATTCTGCTACCAAACAGATTGGAGGGCTTCTTATTTAAAGGAAAATATTCAAATGCAGATGGCTAAGCAGCACCAGGTCTAAAATTTCAGTCCTTTATCTCCCTAAGCTTCCACCAACATCAAACAGAAGTCTGGGCCAATATGAATCACAAAAACTGGCCCTTCATATTCATTAGGCCTGAAACTCAGTTACCTTTTAATCCAAACTTCTAAGCCAAGCTGCACATTTACTGAAGTGTCAGGAAATAAGCTATGCATTTTATGCTGTTATACATGCTTCAGTAAGGTAAAAGACTCCAAAGGAAGAACAGCCATTACATTTTAGGAGTCTTAAATTGAAGCAATGGTCTCAAATATCAAAGATGTCATTTTGTCTGCAAGACTGGCATATAAACAGAGTACATTAAGAAGCAACTCATCTTTCCTCAAAAGTAACTTCCGTATAATTATTTCCAATCAGAGAAGTCTCCAGTCATGTGAAAGTGGCCATTCAGTTCCTCAAGGGGAACGGCAGGAGAAAATAGATTCTATTAGGGGAGGGGTGGCAAGAAAAAATTAGATTTTGTAAATGGGTTTATTTTCACTAAGATCAGTGAATATAATTGGTTTAGCTTGATTAGAATTGATAGAATTAGTACATAATTTAAAAAAAGGCTGTAAGTATTTGTCAGTATGCAGATATAGGTGCAGCCTCCCACACAAGCCCATCTTCCAATCAAACTTGCTTTTTCAAGGGGGTTTAGTGCTTGTCCAGGGCCTGGATTCTCAGCCTTGCAAAGACTGCTGGAACTCATCTAGCTCTCGAATTGCTGCTCCTTGTTTCCCGTTGTAACAACCACATAGGCATGAACAATACTGCTCAGGGAGATTGAGATCAAGGGTGATTATATGGCTCTGAGGACTCAGTTGAAGAGGACAGAGGCCTATGGGAGAGTCTCAATCAAATCAAGTCAGGAAGAAAGGCTATGGCAGGAACAAATACATTCTGTCAGTCAACACATGGCTTTGCAGCTGGCAAAGGGTTTTGGCTTCAACAAACACACAATGATCTTCAAAGAGCAGACTGCTGGCAAGGAACAGATGTGATACCTGACAAAAATGGGGCAACAAATGAAAAAGGCAAGATGGGATAGTTTTCATGAGTGGAGTTGAGACAGATGGATACACGATTTTTAAGAAAAAGGGAAGAAAAATGATTGCATTCTACATAAAGAAACAAAACGAATACATGGAGCTCTCCTATGGAATGATAGTCTGAAACTGGATCGGTGAGAAGTCAGAGGGAGATGTTGTTAATGAACGACTGTGGCAGCTATCCAAAAAGTAGATAAACAAAGCATTATTCAGACAGTTGGAAGATGTTCCAGTCACATGTCTTGGTTCTCATAGAGTATTTCAACCACTCTGATATTTACTGAGAAACCAATACTGTGCAGCACAAGCAATCCAGAAGGTTTCAAAAGTGCATTGGGGATTTTTATCCCCCCCCCCCCAAGAAAGTATGGGATAGGCCAACTAGGAAGGTCCTCTACTACATACAAAGAACTGGTTAGGGATGTGATAGTCACTGACCATCTATGCTGTTGTAACCTGCAGATGGAAGGAAAGACAGGGAAGCAAGCAGCAGGAGAAAGACCCCACACTTCAGAGAAACACTTTCAGTCTATTCAGGGAACTGCTGGCAGGATTTCATAGAATATTGCCCAGAGGACAGAGGAGCTCATGAGGTCTGATTGATCTTCAAGGGTAGCCTCCTTGAAGCACAAAGATGATCAAAGAAAGTGAGTCAAGTTTTGGATCAAATGATCAAAGTGCAAGAAAACGAGCTGCTGTAGCAGAAAGTGTCCAGGCTGGATAAAGAACCCTGACTAAGCTCAAATGCAAGAAGACAGGCTACAAGAAGTGGAGGCAGTGATGTATTTATTACAAAGAAGAGCTCTAGGAGCATTTGAAAGGCCAATGCTTTACCGGACTTAAAACTGGAAGGATACGTAAGGGGCAATGGGAAAGTACCAGTGTACACTGCAGCAAAAGAAAAGCCAAGAAAAGCTTTGGCTCAGTACTCAGTGGGGTGGGTAATGTAGTAATGAAGGAAAGACTGATGTACTTGGCCCCTCCTTTGCCTGGAGGTCTTCAGTGGCAAGCTCTGCTAACAGGTATCCTAAGTCCATGTGCTTGGTATCAGAGTTTAGGGAAGAAAGGTGTGATCAGAAGAAAAATGAGTCAGGGATTACTTGAACAAGGTGAACATGTACAGGTCCAAAGCATCTAACCAAACATGCAGTGGTGCAGAGTAACCTGGCTAAAGTAATCATGAGGCTCTTCCACCAGCTTGGAACGACTTCAGTGATCAGGACAAGCTCTCAGAACTAGAAAAAGACTAATCTTATGTCCCATAAAAAGTAATGGAGAAGGATGTGGGAAACTAGTCAGTTAGCCACACCACCATCCCCAAGATGACCACAGAAGCCTTAAAGCTACTTCTAGGCACATGAAGGACATAGAAGCAGCCAGCACAGATTTACCAAGTACGTATCCTGTATCTGACTAACCTTATCACTTTCTGTTATAAGATGACTAACTGGGTGAGGGGAAGACAGCTAGTTACTTTGCATTGCTTACTTTGACTTTAAAAAATTATCTCAAAATTATCTCTCACAGTTTCCAGCAAATCATGGACTATCACATACAGAATCTTACACACCTGCTTATCATAACTGACACCTGTTTTCATCAGCTCCATTTCTCTTTCACCCGTTTCCATGGTCATCTTGACAGTCCTGAAGTTTTCCCAAAACATAAGGGGGGAGAATTTTTTTCTCAGAAGTCATGTTTGTCTATACAGCTAATGAATTTGGTCTGTTTTTAAATCTACTTCAGCAATTGTGTCAAGAATCCCACTTAATGAAATTCACAAAAACAGGGAGCACCTCAGAGGAAAACAATTCTGGTTTACTTCTAATGAATACCATAAATAAAATAGTATTCATTGTGTCTGATATTGTATTCTGAATTCTATTATATAGAGTTACATGTATGTTACCAAATGAAAAGCATTCAGAAAACGTGGACTGCTTCCCTTGAATAAATATAATTACATTACTGTATGTAGCTTGTGAAGAAACTCAAACATTTTGGAATACTATGAATTAACCAAATGATACTCTAATAAAGTCTGCATCTCACACCTCAATCAAATACATGGCAACAATGGCACTCATCACCTTTAGTCTATATGGAATTTCACTTGGTAATAAAATCTGCACATTTTGCATGTATTTAATCAGCAAATGCAAGACAACATTAACCATCCATGTTTATAAACCTGAACTTCATTCCCCTATCTCCTTCACTCAATCCCTTACAAGGTAAGGAATTTTTCTTGAGAAACAACCTAAACTGACAAATCAATAGCCTCACATTTTGGTGATCAATACAAACTTTCCCCCTCAGAGTGGATATACCAGTAGAGTGATTGCCACTACTGATCTTAGAGAACAGAACAGGAATAGGAAAAACAAAGAAAAGCAAATAGAAGGAAAACCAACAAGTTTCAGGTATACATTATCTATCTCCAAATTTCACCAAATTCCACTTATTTCTAGTGGGCCTTTTTACCTTAACATAAGCATTTCAAACGATTGAAAGGTGATTAGAATGTTAAATTAATGCACCAAGAAGAAAAAGAGTCTTTCCTCTAACATAACTAACTTTTCCTCCCAGTTTTATTGAAACAGAATCCTGTATGTGGGGGGGGGAAAGCAGCACAATGCCATGACCTGCCTTCAGATCACATAGTTCCAGTACTTACAGAACTGAATTCAGCAATACTAACACAAAGTAATTAAAAATAGATAAATAATGTCTCAAAGTGAGTAGACTCAAAATAAGCACTTCCATAATTATGCTCTCTAATTTCCATATTATCTTTGACAAAAAGTTCCTCAAATTCCTGATTTCCAACTCAAATACCATCTTCTTGTTTAAATCCCCCAATATTGTTTTAGGTTGCTGTAATCTACATCAGTTATTACAACAGCAGAATCAGGACAGGTGTCTAACAGCAACCAAAATGCTAGTGTTTACATACAAACCATTCATACATTGGAGCTTGTCTCAAACACTTTTTCTCCCCCAAAGATAAGCATCAGGATAACATTAGATATCACTAGTAAACCTACACAGCATTAGGATCCATTTTCTATTTGTTCAATACTTTCAGACATGTGTTCTACAGCTTTGCTCATTTTTGAAGACTAGTCAACTTGTAAGCAATATTCTTTCAAAACTTGCTGAACTTCTATCCTTGCGTAAAGTATTAAATGACAGGTATTGCTAAGTCTCCACAATCAAGCTGAGCATGCATCAATTTTCATAGCATTCTAAAAGATAAATTACCCAGTGTTCTCACTCACATGATTTTCAGGACTTTACATTTTCAGTTTTTCCTTCCACTTCAGCTGCTGTCACTTCCACTTCCATAGCCTCTTCCATTAGCCAGTCTCCTTGCTTTAAGTAAGTTCAATGTCACCACCAGCCTTAAAAACAAAACAATCATTTTTAAATTCAAACAAGATACACTCAACACAAAGCAATGAACATAATTCTTGACACACTTTTCTCCTCCTCACTTTGCTTTGACCACCTGGCTATGGATACTTAAAAGCAAGTTAGGTTCAGGAATAAAGAGGCCTTACAAAGGAATTCTTCTAACAATTTTTCATCATTTTATTTTTGGACATTGAGAACAGAGGTTTCAATACCCCAAAATTCAAACAGCATGAAAAAGCAAGCATGAGAAGAAATCCAGAAGGCTTTTTTCTGGATTTCGTGAAGGTTTCCACAGCATGGACTTTTTCTACAAGTGGTCCCTCATTTCTTCATAACAGAACCCAGTCACAGGGAGGCGTTGCAGGCAGGACGCTCTCAAATTTTACTTTGGTTCATTTACTGCCAACCCACACAAACCTTTGGCCAAAAGTCAGGCACTGACGCAGATGCCCCAGGACTCCCCAGCACACAATTACATGAGCAGCCAGCCTCCACTATCCCCTCTCCTGGCTACCCCTGTTTTCAACTCAGGGCACGCACACAAGCCATTAAGATTGCTCTGGCGTGGAGACAAGGAGGGCAGGAGGGGGAGGCAAACAACACGGCACCCCACTTAACCCTCCCTCTTCCTCCTGCCCCAAAGACTGCTGAGGGCCAGCATGCAGAGCCTGGGCATGTGTATGTACACATGGGCTGGGTAAAGTTCTGGTGCCTAGCGGGGTTTTTTCCCCACCCCCTGGCACTTCATCATCACCAGCCAGCTGGAAGTGTTTCCAGCAGCACAGGGCAGCTTGTGCCCCCACTGGGCACCATGGCAGCCCGCTGCTACTCACAGCTTGCACTCTGCTAGGATTAGGTGGTGTGGGGGTGTATCCAAACCCTAAGGAGGCAGAGAACCTGTCTAGCTGGAGAGTCTCTCTCAAAATACAGCTTGAAAGCCTCTAATTTCCTAGTCTTCAGTGATAAGGGCCCAGCAGGCTCCAATCAGCATGCTTAATAATACATTTAGTATTACATGCAAAGCTGCCCTAGTTGTTTTCCAAAATCCTTTAACTCACTATACACCCTGGTTACTCTGCCCCTTCTTAGCTTTACAGTAACTTCAGGTAAACTGTAAGAGCTTCTCCTCACACACCAAAATAATGGCTTCCCGTACCACTAAGATCACCCACTTCCACTCCCCAAATAAGCATTTTGCCTGTTGATGAGAGATTTAGAGTTACTAATGCCTCTGACTTTTAGGGCTGGCTTCCATTAGGATCAGCATGGGGAAAGAGCATTAAGGTATAGATAAACAGCAGTGATGCTGTGTGGTGGGTTGACCTTGGCTGGATGCCACGTGCCCACAAAGCCACTCTATCACTCCCCCTCCTCAAATGGAGAAAAATATGATGAAAGGCTCATGGGTCAAGATTAGGACAGGGAGATCACTCAGTAATTGCCATCAGGGGCAAAACAGACTCGATTCAGGGAAAATAATTTATTGCCAATTCAAAAATCAGAGTAAGGTAATAGGAAGTAAAAACAATCTTAAAACACCTTCCTCCCACCCCTCCCTTCTTCCTGGAAGAAGGAAATTTGAAAATGTCCTCAGATTACCAGCAATGTTTTAAAACACTACCCAAGATCCTTACACCCTTTCAGCCAAAAGTCTGTGATTCCTCACTCTGGGAAGAGTAAGCCGGCTGCATATTCAGTTATCAGTGTCCACAAAACAGTGCTTTCAACAGTTCAAACAGCTACTGCAAGGCATTGCATGACCCAAACTTTAAATTTGAACATTTTCCTGTTTTCTATAAGATACTAAAAGAAAATGTAAAGTCTTTAAAAAAAAAAATTAGAAACATATACTGACATATAAGTTACCTTTTTCTTCTCCCCAAATCTGAATATTCTGCCTACTTTCAAGGCTGATCAATGCAAAAGGAGACTTGAAAACTTAGGCATTGCCTGCAGACAAAGGAGTGACCATGCACAATAGTCAGAATGACATATTGCCAAGAACAGAAGCAAAATAGGAAATTTAATATATCTGAGAAGAGATAACATTTTCCTACGTGGAAAAATAAGTCTGAATGTATTTGTGATCTGTGGATTGAATGGAAAGAAATCTGCCAGGAAAAACCCTCACTTCTCATCTTATTTGCTTTGTCATAGGAGAAGGAATGGAGTAGAAGAGATTGCTCTACTTACAACCAAAGGAAGAAAACATTTGTCACCTTTATAAAAAGATACTTAAAATTATTTAGACAATCAGCAACACTTACTTCTCTGAAGCACAGACTATCAGGGAACAAACTATTGTTTGGAAGTAAAGAGATATGGTATAATTTTTAAAAGTGTTTTCTGTCATGTTAGGTTTTTTTCCAAGGAGAGTCTTGCTGTGAATACTTATTCTGAAAAATTCAGCACTCACCCTAGATTTTCAAGCTTATGAGATCTAGATCAAGTTCTATTATGTATTTGAGAGCACAGTTTTTCAGTTTTAACACCAGTGTAATTACAATTACTTTGGTTTTCTTCTCTTACATCAGTGACAGGGTAGGAAGGGAGAACAATCACACTGGGACAGACAGTGTGGTTCAGGAGTAAAATGGTCTAAAGGCAATCCATTCAAGTGCTTTCCCTGGCGATGGAAGGATTAGAAGACAAGTGCTCTGACCAGTAAGAGAATCAGATTTGTTAATAGTTTTCAACATAACAGCAGAATACGATTTCATTATTTTCCAGCTCAGAAAGAAGTATTTATGCCTGAAAAGAGACATTGCCAGAGGTGCAAATCTCTCTCTGAAGTTCATCTGAAAAACATTAAACCTACTTCAAATTCTTATATATACATATAGCTGTGATGCAATTACAGTGGTTATGCAAAACACAATGAAAAAGTAACAGGGACAGCAAAAACATCTATTGGAGTAAATATTCCATGAGTGTAGGATTTCCAAGCTGTCACTCATGCAAAAGAGACTTTTCCAGACCTCCACTATTGGTCAGAAGTGAGCTTCCATTTCTGAGAAAGCAGATATTCAAGAAAGCAAAGGAACACTGAAAGACAGCACAGTAACTGAATTTACCCTTTAAAGAAAAGTATGCATGGACCACCTCTGTGGCACTGATTTAACATTTTTCATTTACGACTAAGTATCATTATGTTCCCTTCTTCCATTTTTGTCAATTTGTGTTTTGAGCACACAGAGCTTTTCATTTTATGGCTTGCTAATTGAAGAGCATTGATCTGGTACAACTGTGACAGTGACCTAGTCCTCTATTACATTTTTAAAACTTTTCATTCCACCAGTTTAAGTGTGTTACCTTCTCCTGTATCAGTTAAATGAAGACCTGATAAAATTTTGTCTAAAACTTTGGTCAATGAAAGTCTCTTTTTGTTTGTAAGGTTGCCTTAATTATTACGCTCTTACACACACTCTGATACCCCACTGCAACACTGGAATGGTACTGCAAACAAGTTAGTTTGGAACCAGATGTTGTGATCACAGAAAACTCTAAAAAAAACCCAAAACCTCCATTTTCAAACAGGGTGCAACTGGTATCTGAAAAGCAGTTTAGGGTCATACTTGAACATAGACCAATTTGAGAAAGGACTCTGTTCTGTGGACCATAACAGAAATGCAGAGGAAAAATATGATCACATGATCACAGCACTGAACTCTATTATAATGAACAACTAAAGAAACAAAATTAAGTTTATTATTAATTTTGTTGTCTGCACTGGTATTGCAAAGCCTTGGCCATCTTGAATATTTGTAAGTCAAATGATTTCCAAATGTTCCTTATTTTTACACAACGTTACATTTGTAAATACTAGCACAAGTAGAAATTATTTCATCTATTTTAAGGTACATTTTAGTGTTACTTTTCCCAAACTGGTACAATGTAAAATAGTATGTCCCAATATATTTTCCCAGTGCACTGTGGTATAATTCTCACTCAGAAGGGATGATACATACAAAGCAAATGTTTAATCTCTCCTGGGTGAGAGGTCATTTTCATGGGAAATTCATTTCATAACAATTTCATATCTGTGATACTTAAGAATGATCTTCCAGCATCCCAGAATGAAACAGAAATCTTCTTGGGAAATGATACTACATTTCTCCTTAAGATTTAGGTCATCTATGTTTTGAAGAACTATGTTTCTGTCAGAACGTAAAGGTGTCCTTAGTGAATTGAAAAGGGCACAATAATAAAACTATCTGAACTGGGGAATGTGTGCAATAGGAAATAATTTCAGTTGGACACAATAGAACATAAATTGAAGGTTAGAAATGGAAGCATTATAATAACTTTGCAAGAAAAGAAAAAGGTACCAGATGCATATCAGAAATTATTCTGTTATAATGAGGGAAAAGCTGGGAAAAGGAGAAAAGGAAAAAAAGGTGATATTTGAAATGTAAGAGAAACATTTCTGCAAATACCCTTCCTGTGACCTCTGAAAAAATTTCAGATCAACCTACATTTTCTGCCACTTCATATCAACGAGAAGGCAGTGAGCCCCTACAAAGAATATACAGTACTATTTTGGAATTCAGGATCACAAGACTGCTGATAATTCACAAGGATTCCAGTTAGGAAGTCTCAGATTTATTGCTTTTTTAATTGTTCTTATTTTAAAGGGGCTGATAATGAATTTCATACAGAAGCAGCAACTTAGAGGAACATGAAAGAATAGTTTACAAGAGCTTTTGAGCACCTTAAACAGTAATAGATGTATATGTTAAGGGACTTCAGCAAGCTATATTCTTTTGATCTTTATTATCCTGTTATTTTTCCACCTTAAATGACCCAACTCCAAGACTAAACCAAAAGAAATCAAACAAAACCCCCAATATCATGTTCTGTTCTTGATCTAAATGTTCCAGCTTAAGTTTAGAATGAAAGCAGTAAAACACAAAACAGATTTACCCAAAGTATTTACTTATAAGCCAAAGTTCACACTGTATTTCTCCCAGCTGAGAGTATTCTCCATATGAAACATCCACAAAAATGTTAAAAAACCCAAACCCTAGAAAAGGTAAAATCATCTGCTTTTCAACATTAGATAATTGCAACATTTATCTTCTGAGAGAGTCATGTTTACAAAGACCTGACTGTTGAGTATGCAAGTAAAACAAGTACTGTATTTTCTGTTGAATACAGCCAATGTTTCATACTCAGGTTTTTAGCTTGAAACTACCCTGGGAGACAGCATACCTGAGACACATTCCATCACCTGCTACAAATTTCCTTCTCTAACTTAAATGGGTTACTTGGTAAACACTAGGTCCTAAGTCCCAGAGCAGAAGACATATCTGTATCCAGAGTGGTGTATCATAACCTATTATTACAAAATGCAAGATGTCTTCTCTTACTATGACAGTGAGAGCCATAAAAGGTCAATGTCAATAAAAAATGTATCCATTATTCTTCAAAAAGGACTTATTTTTTTCATAAAACACATATCAAGCATTAAATAAGTTTTATCCTCATATCACCTGATCATGTTAGGGTTTCCATACAGTAAGTTCCATCAGATATACATGTATCTTTTCTATTAGTAGAAATCATCTTGCAAATATGAATAGCAGTATCACAGTCTACCAAGTAGACTGCTTTTTTGCTGGCATGACATTTCCATTTTATGTTGAATTATGAGTTTATGAGAATAATATAAACATTTGAATAGAGTCATTTAGGTTAGAAAAGATCCGTAAAATTGAGTCCAACTGTAAACCTAATGATGCCAAGACCACCACTAAACCATGTCCCTAAGCACCACATCTACATGTCTTTAAATACCTCCAGGGATGGTGACTCAACCACTTCCCCGGGCAGCCTATTCCAATGCTTGACTACCCTTTCAGTGAAGAAATTTTTCCTAATACCCAATCTAAACCTCCCCTGGCACAACTGGAGGCAGTTTCCTATTGTCCTATCACTTGTTGCTTGGGAGAAGAGACTGACACCCACCTCTCTACAACCTCCTTTCAGGTAGCTGTAGAGTGATAAGGTCTCCCCTCAGCCTTCTTTTCTCCAGGCTGAACAACCCCAGTTCCCTCAGCCGCTCCTCATAAGACTTGTGCTCTACACCCTTCACCAGCTTCGGTGCCCTTCTTTGGACACACTCCAGCACCTCAGTGTCTTTCTTGTAGTGAGGGGCCCAAAACTGAACACAGCACTCGAGGTGCAGCCTCACCAGTGCCAAGTACAGGGGAACAATCACCTCCCTGCTCCTGCTGGCCACACTATTTCTGACACAAGCCAGGATGCTGTTGGCCGCTTTGGCCACCTGGGCACACTGCTGGCTCATATCCAGCTGGCTGTCGACCAGCATCCCCAGGTCCTTTTCTGCAGGGCACCTTTCCAGCTGCTCTTCCCCAAGCCTGTAGTGTTGCATGGGGTTGTTGTGACCCAAGTGCAGGACCCGGCACTTGGCCTTGTTAAACCTCATACAATTGGCCTCAGCCCATCAACCCAGCCTGTCCAGATCCCTCTGTAGAGCCTTCCTACTCTCAAGCAGATCAACACTCCTGCCCAACCTGGTGTCATCTGCAAACTTATTGATGGTGCACTCGATCCCCTTGTCCAGATCATTGATAAAGATATTAAACAGAACAGGCCCCGGTGCTGACCCCTGAGGAACACTGCTTGTGACTGGCCACCAACTGGATTTGACTCCATTCACAACTCTTTGGGCCTGGTCATCCAGCCAGTTTTTTACCTAGCAAAGAATACACCCATCAAAGCCATGAGCAGCCAGTTTCTCCAGGAGAATGCTGTGGGAAACTGTGTCAAAGATTTTACTAAAGTCCCATTAGACAGCATTCACAGCCCTTCCATCATCCACCAAGCCAGTCAAAGAAAAATATCTGTCAGGCTGATCAGTTCCATGGCTCTACACTAGCACGTCACTAGATTTTAGGCATATTTTTTGTGTACTCCATTATGTTCAATAGAATTGTTCCAATTTTTGTTGTCCAGAAAACCTGATCCATGGCTGCTATATGAATGGAAAAAGAGAGAGGTTAAGTTTGACAAAGTTTTCATATCTTTAGCTGAATGACATTTACAAGTTAGAAAAAAGCCTTGAAGATTGTCTTGTGTTTAAAGATTACTTTCTCAGAATGTATTTGATGGATAACTATATTCAGAGTTAACTTTTTAAACAAAGCTTACTTCATCAAGGTACTTCTAATCCACAGCTAATTCTCATAAAGTCTCTTAATACAGTTCCATTAAAAATGTAATATGCAGAAGTAGAGCTGCACATGTAGGGCATTAGCCCCAGCAGTAATTTTGTAGTGGATCTGATGCATTTTGAAGAAGGGTCAGGAATGGCAGGGTCCAACAACTGAGTGAGGTGGCCCTTTAAGCTGGAGGACAAGTCTTTGCATAATAAAGGGGTCTTTTACATCAGTGGAAGCTAGTAGTAAAACTTTTTTTTTTTGGTCACCTTCTACCTTTCCGTTCCTCTAAGGACCCTATGACAGCTACGCCAAAGGATATATGCTAGTTACAAATTAGAACCTTGCAAACTGAATACATACTTTTTCAAGAAGTATTTTATAACCCTTTTCACCTAGAAGCTATTCATATTTACACAAAAGTCTTTTCAGGACTGATCTGAGAAGTTAAGTTCCAAAAGGGCCAAGGCAATATTAATTAGGAAACTAAAAACAAATTATCCCTGGTGAATAAGATCTTTATTTAAACACTTACCACGAACACCAAGAATAACTTCTTTTTTTCAGTGTTTCAGATCAGCAGGATTCATTGCATGCTGAGTTTGAAGACTCTTAGTAAGCAAGGTGCATGAATTAAGACATTGTTATATATGCTTTCAAGCTGTATAAGGTAGAGAGTCATCAGATAAATTCTTTTAAACTACTTTGTCTCAACAGCTGTAACATTTTCGAAAAACATCCCTACATTAAGAAGAATTCACTTTCTGGTTAAGAAAAGTTCCAAAAAAATGAACAACTTTCCTACTGGTGGTTGATCTGAAAACTGTCTTTCCCTGTCTCCACAGCCCAGATGGAGGGGACAATTGCAGCTGTTCAAATGGGTACTTCCTCACGTTTGCCACTGTTTTCTGCCTCAGCCACCTTCTTCCTCCCACTCCTTTTGGCAGGGGTGGATATCAGTAACTCAGCTTCTTCCCCTAGGTAACTACAACATAACAGGGGCAGATCTCAAGTGCTCCCTTGAAATGCCTACAATGAATAGAAGCTGCCTATGTGGTATGGGCTGTTTATGCTAAAGGAGAATAGCTAGCAAGGAGGAAACATATTTACTGTCAGCTAAGAGGTAAGCTACTGTTCCTGGGAGAGAGGCAAAAGTACAGAAAGCATATAATTCTTCTTTCTCAGCACCAAATTAACCTTCAATAAAACTTCACAGCACTTCTCCCTACTAATTCTGACCTAGCAGCCCTCACCTTTGGTACCAGGAGTTTTTTCCTTCTTCCTATAACTGTGTTAGAAGTCAGGCCAGGCAATGCTCACTCCAGTCTCATGTCTGGAGAAATGAAAAGCATCATAATCACCCTGTTTTCCTGGAAGAAAAAAGGGGTGGAGTTGCTCTCAGCTCCCTCTCTTTCAACTTCATCTTGAGTGGTCACTGTTAGCTATTACAGTTCTGAGTCATGGAAAATAGGAAAGGACTTCTTTTTGCCTATCGGACAAGAGTAGTCTTTCCCAGAAGATCGATCATTGCACAGCTGACTACTGGCCTGCTGAGATCTTGGTTGGAGCTGGAATCAGTGATACTATGCCTCACACAGAGTCCAATGTCTTCATCTACCACCTGAAAGACTTGGTGGTACTTCTGCTAAATTAATACCAAACCAAGCAAATGCTGAAATCTTGTCTAATCTGGGACCTCCAGCACATAAAACCTCAAGTCTATTATTGCAGTTCATGTATTTATTTATTTTTTAAGTTAAACTTTGACATATTCTGCTTTTACAGCTCTCCTCATTATCTGATCATGCAAAAAGTTATTAACTTACCAGCAGGTCAAGATTTTAATCTATTTGCAGCTGATGAAGCACTTCCCTAGTACCCTCATTAGTACCAGAGCCTGTACTAAGCTGTATATCTGTAATGATTACATTTAGCATCACCCTAAGATGCTAGAATATCCATTCAAGATGTTTTACTGCTTAAATAGAGAGTATACATTGCATCCTAAAAAGAGAATTCATAGTCTGGATACAGAAAGGCACCTAAAGAGTTGAACAGCTGAACCATAGTGGTGCCACTAAAGATTTTGTATGTTCCCAACAATTCAGAGAGCCCTGAAAGCTGTGTCTCAATTACAGCTGCTTTATAGGCCATAGCACTGTACTCACTTTGAGGTCATAAGGTATCTCTCAACCCATAAAAAGCTGTCTTCTGTGATAGCTTTTCAAAGCCTCCATAAAACTTTGGGTAGGGGATGTTTCCTGTACTGTCTGTTCCCTCATGGGCAGAAAAAAAAAGGCATGGTTCATTATTTTTTTTTAAACATACGGTCATGCAAAGCTTTTGATTACTAGAGAAAGTTGCTTGACCCCATCTGCAATTAGAGGTCAAGAGGAGACCTGACTTGAAATGAGAAGACCCTTCACCTGAAAAAAAAAAAATTCTAAAATAGCTCTCACTTCAAGGGATCCAGTTTTGAAAGGGAAGTCCTTAAATGAAGAAATGTTGTCTTTCCTCCTTGGTCCCTACAACCTCTCAGGCGTTTATCCAGTTTATCCATGTTGTGATTTAACCCTGATAGGCAGCTAAGCACCACACAGCCACTCACTTACTCCCCCACAGTGGGAAGGGGAGGAGAATCAGAAGGGTGGAAGTGTGAAGACTCATGGGTTCGAAATAAAGAACTGTATAACAGGTAAAGCAAAAGCTGCACTCACCAACAATGCAAAATAAAGAATTCATTCACTACTTCGCATTAATAGGCAGAAAAAAATTATTGCGCTGAGCCATTCACATCATGATCTCTCAGTGTAGCTTCAGACAGTCAAATGTGCAAGACTAGTAGTACAGAAGTTCGGGAAAAGGGCATCTTGTCTCACAAAAGCAGCAGAACAGTTTGCCTTATTTATAACCAACTCAAGGTTGCTTTGCCACTTAGTGTAGCTTGAATATCCATTTGTAAATTATTAGAAGTACTTCATCTTCGCACTTTCCTTGCATTACAGTTCCACCAACCAGCTCACCTACTAACACGAAAACACAAATTTTGAATCAAATTCACAGGGTTGAGTCCATATTTAGCTTAATACACGTTTAAGCCTATAATAATGGACACTACAAAAGAAATCAATTGGTACAAGAACTGAAGACCAACTTGAATCCTGTACCAGTCCAGGATTTTACTTCAAGTAAAATTTAATCATTGCAAATGTCCAGTGAAAATAGGATTCTGGAATTAGCAGGTAGAGGGCAAAAAGGACAACAGTGACTAAATTATTCCCTTTCCTGCTTTGACATTAAATTAACACAGCATTAGTAATAGGGCCTCCTGTGTCCTTACTAAAGTAAGTTAGCTTAAGTTAAACACTCCACTTTTTTCTCTAACACTGGGAATGCCATTTGTACTTCCCATATTTTCACAGCTCTTACTACTGTTAGTTTCTAAATTGAAACAGAAGAGATTGCAGCTCTATGAAGATTTACAGTTTAATGGTTTAACACTCTTCTAAAAGTGACAAAAGTAACAGAAATAAGGAACCCTGAAAACAGGAGAAATTCTTCCAAATGAGGTGGTATTATAAGCAGCCAAGCAAATATTTTGAGCATTCTAGCAGCATATTCCTTCATTCTGACATTACATACTCCAAGACAGTTAAATAAGCTACTTTATCCCTGAAGCCTGCTTCTGGTTTCTTTTACTGAAAAAAGTGTTCTCATCGATACAATCATGGTCTCAGCAAAACACTTAGTGGGTTACTAGATCTCTCAGAATGTATTTTCGAGTATCAAATTCTACTTAGAAACACTAAATGTGATAAACATTTTGATAAGGATCTTTATGCTTATGCTCTTGAGATTGTCTAGTGTCAGAACAGAGCATACTGTAATCTACTCAGCTCTGTGCCTCATACAGTCTTCCCTTGTCCTGTAGTTCATGTCTTCCTTTCTGTGTCAGTAACCTCTTTATGGAGAGCATTCCCCATTGCAATCCAGGCAAGCCATGTTACTTTTCCACTTCTGTTTCAAAATATTAACTTCGTAAACATACTATAGAATTGATAGCATGAATGAAGGCTGTAAAAGTTATTGCAAAACACTGAAGTACTCTAACTTGAAACTCAAGACAAAGATGCATTTGTTGTTGTGCTTTACACAAGAAAAGCCAAGGACTATTTTACCCCAATGCTGCAGTCTTTACTTAACAGAACCAATCTTTACCTATGCAAGAAGTCTCGGTTTAGATGTGTTCCTAAAGTTTACCACTTTGTCACAAGATAAGGCTCTATGACAATTGAGATTATGCAACTCCACTAAAACTTACCATGGAAGCTTAAATTGTACTCTGAGGAATTCTGGAATTCTGTTTTTATGTATTCTTTCAGTAGAATAGCAATTAATATCTTTGCCAAGAATTTCTTACTGAAGAACACAGACCCAGGAAATGTCAATTCAAATATGGTCACCCACACTTCAAGGAAAACAAGTTCTGAAGGTCCTGCTGGTGCTGGAAAACATTAAGCGCACCAAGTATGTAACTTCAATATTCTAGTCCTTGTGTCCTGTAAAACTAATTAGTAGAGGTTGAAAGCAGTTTACAGAGATCATATATAGTACAAATCAATCTAATAAATTGTTCTTTACAATAATTTAAGTCTTTTTTCACTGTAAAGACCAATAGGCTATTTTTCTTCTACTGCTCAAGTCTAGAAAATAATCAGCTGTGAACAGCGTTTTCTTACAAGACCTGCAGTATTAAGACAGTTTGATAAAAGGTAACTCTTTCATTATTCTAAAAATAACAATTTAGCTTAAATCAAGCTTCATTTTTCTGTAAGCAAGGAGAAGTACTAAACCAGACTCAGCCTTGATGATTACAGATTCTAAAAATCATTCACATAACTTACCCAGACAACTGAACCTGTATGTAATAAGAAATGCAGTTTACATCTTAATGCTTGTATACCTGCTGTATTAACTCATTCCTCTCCTTCCATCCTGTTCAAGGCTAGCACAGTTGCTAAGGTGAATGGCAAGTATTTGACATTAAGAACAGCCCTTTGTAAAACATTCAGTAAATACCTGTAGTTGCCTTTAGCACACTGAGGAACAGGAACTGGAATATATTCATCCAATGCTGTACATAGATGCCTTTTACACAACAAATCTACCGACTGGTAAAATTTGGGTTGGCGCTACGGGTATTACCTGTATTATTTTACCTCAATTTCTATTGCATTCCTTTAAGAAGGGATATGAGTCCCAGCGGAGCTCTTGGAAAGAAGGGAGAAGTTCCAGGGGAACATGAGTATGCACAGGGAGAGATATTTAGATGGCTGGGTGTGTTACCCACAAGGAGCTGGAGAGATAGGAACACTTAGAAAATCCACAGCCGTGTCTCAGAGGCAACTGATAATTTTCTAGGGACTAAAAGGAAATTCTTCACTGCAGATCAAGAAGTTAATGCATAGCCTGAAACCAAGCCCAAAAAACAGTGACTCACCTGTAAAGACACAGTGAGCAGATAAAAATGATTATTTGACTTCTGAATTTCTGTTCTCTCTGACCCAATCACTGCGTTGCCTCCACTTAAAAAGTATTACAGCTCTTTTAAGCTGAATTATATTAATTTTGAAAGCTCTTCAGTCTCCTTTGGGGAGTTTATATTATAATAAAGAGGTCTATACAAGTATTCTGTAAAGCTCTGACCAAGCTATGGCCCCACACTACTTTGTTAGCATCTCATGACAGAAGATGACTCATTTGGACTTTCCTCACTGAATTACATGTTGTAATCAAACTGGGAATAAAGACTTTGTTCAGAAGTCAGAGAGAATTGGCAGAGAAGTGAATAGATAAAGAGACACCGAGAACTGTTAGAAAGTCCAGAGGCAATTTTGCAATTAGTCAAAGCATAAATTTTCAGTTGAATAACCCTCAGTCCACAACCCATACAGTTACAAAATATTTGCCAGAGCAATGCCCTAGCAGCAGCCATTAGCAGGGTGGTAGGGATCTTGACAGTTTCAAAATTACCCAAACATTAAGTAGTTCCTTAATATAAATGTGAAGAATAAAACAAACAAACAAAAAAAACCTCCAAAACCCAAAGCCAAAAACAAAGCCCCACAAACCAAAACCTAAGAAAGAACTGCATTTCTGTCCCCTGAGAAAGCTCTCACAGGTAGTCTCCTGTTTAGGGTCTCACAAAGGCAAAAGCACCTGCATAATTTCTGTAATGCTCTAGTGACTGCTTTAGCTAGAAAAAAACCCTTCCTGTAAACTCTATTATTCAACTACTGCTCTGAACTTCAAAAGGGCTTTTCCAGTCAGTTGCTTACTTACATTCCCACCCTCTGAAGGGAACAGCCAGCAGAGTGTCCATCGCTGCCACCACCTCCAGCTCAGATTTTTACACTGTTAACCCTAACTGATTCACAGCTGCTGGGATCCTGAATTCAAAGCCATCTCCACTTTTAATGAAATGAGAATCTTATAAAGCACAAGAAAAATGACACTGACCTTTAGAGACCTGTTTCAATTTTTTATTTTTCTTCCAAAACAGGAAAAACACAAAAGCATTTGCGCTCATATCCTTTTATTGCAAGGTGGTTATAACAAGCGTCACCCAAGACAATAGGGAAGTTTGAAAAGGAGACAGATCACCTTCTGAGCAAGCCCAAGTCTATATTTGGGAGTAATCACTTCATCTCTCCTGGCTGGTTAGCCTTTAGAGTTCTGTGACTGAAAACACTTGCTAGTTAGCAACTACCCAAGTGAGTTCATTTTAAAATGTAGAGACCTGGTCATGTAAAGCCTCCATTAGAAATATTGTTAGAATGTGAGGAAAGAATCATTACCTTGAATAATGCAGTTAGGCTCTTTCCATTAGGTGTTTGTATTGGACACAGAACCACTAGTGAATGAGAACCTTATTTTGCATTGCAACAGCTCACTTCACCATGTTTCTTAAATGTGAGCTACACGCAGCGAGAGAACATGAGGAAATTCAAGGCTGACCCAGGAAAGGACAGTTCAAGGACAAAGTTTAAATTTAAAAAGTAGGTGAAGGAAGAAACACTTGGCCTGACCTTTTGCTGTCCTGCATACATTCTTAACAAAGTATTCTTATTCACTCAGGCAACATTAAGGAGCATTTTCTACTGAACTTGCGTGGAACAATGGTGACTGAGTGAATGATTATGCTAATCATACATCAGAATTCCCAATAGATATTACACAGCATAAATCCCAGGCTCCTTCCCGTTAAGAAAGCGCTACTGAGAAAATGAATCACAGTCAACTACCAACTGTTTCAAACATTAATTAGAGTTCAAATGTAGAATACAAGTAAACTGCCTTGATCTTGCATTAAAAAAAAAAATATGTATTTTCAGAATACTATTATGAGTATTTACAACACTGATAGTTCTTTACTTAGCATGTACTGCCATATACATATTCTTATGGCTATCTAAACTCAGAGATTATCCCTACATGACCACCATTTTCACCAGTAGAGGCTGTTTCCTGAGAGGAATCTTCTGCAAAAAAAGCTGTATATAAGGAGTTTTTAGCTAACAAACTGTTATAAAGTGTGTTTATATGCAGAATGCTTGAATGAAATGAGTTACTAGCCATTAACCCCCTAGTACATGTTAAGAATATTTAAAATGTAAAATAATTTTCTGTAAATATAAATCACCTTTAGAAAAGTTGTATATGGCTACTAAAAAGCCCTGTAAAGTACAAGTATCACTTCGAGCAATCTAATAGTATTACAGCTATCTAATGAAGTTTGAAATGAACCTGTCTGGATTGCTAACTCATTTTGTGACAAAGAATAGGGGTTTTTTTCCTTGTGTTTATTCCTTTTTTTCTTCTATGTTGATCTGATCTGAATAGATTTCTTAGCTAATCTAAGATACTACTGCATGAGTATTCACTAATGTCTAATTAGCATTTTTAAATCCTTACATTTTGAATTAAACATGCATGAAGTCTAATCTCTAACTGCAATTAGAATCACTTATTTAATACATTTTGTACTAATGAGTGAATTGTTTTAAAATTGTTTATCATCAGATATTTCACAGGAGAATGATTGAGATGATAAAAAATGTATGGCAATATATTTTTCGAAGGCTTTTTTAGCAGCAAGGTGGGTTTGGTTTTTTTTCAATAGTATTTTTTTTCCCTCCGATTTGATACAAAACCAACATTAGCCCCAGTTTTAACAACGTAGCAGTTTATCCAAATAGCTCAGTATGATAGACCTCTATCTGCAATAGAGGGCATTCTGCCATGAAGCTGCAGCTGTGACATTTCTGCTTATTAAAAAGAACCAAGAATTCTTATCCCTTCTCTCACCTAATATAAACTTTTAAAACAATGAGGAGTTTGCACAGTGATGTAAGCCTCACTGTACAGATTGGTAGAGTTCTGCTCACTTCCTGCTTTTAAAGGTAATGAGAATTTGGCCAAGTAACAGCAAGTTTCTCTACAAAGGTCCTTTTACATAAAGCAAACCACCAAAGCCAAAACAAGTACAAACCTGTATTTAACGTCCAGCTAAGATAATGCCGATTCGCTGAATCCACAGAGAGATAAGTCAGAGCCAGATCTGGTGTCCACATTTCCTAAAGACAGATCTGATCAGTCTGAGCTCCTGCACCTTACCACAGTTGTCATTTACATTTTAGACTGAGGACTGAGAAAAATTAAAGCAACTGTTGCCCAGCAATTTGCCAGGAAAGCTCAAGAAAGAGAAACCGGTTTAAGATGCCTAGGTGCCCTGGTTGGTACCTTGTGTTTTGACCCATGCAGGACTATACAAAGGAGGCCATGCCTACAGCTTGAACAGCTGTGCCAGAGAGGCTCCACCATTTAGGCCCCTTCTTTGTCACTGGCAAGAGTCCAACTTCTCAACTGCATGTTTATGGAGCGTAATGAAGGTGATACGGGTAGGCTGTTCATTCAGCTGTTAGATCTTGCAATTGGGTAGCCCTGTAATACAGTACTGCCATTGCCGGCAACTGGCCACAGGCTGCGTACTGAGTTTGCAAGGCCTCAGGACTTACAAAGCATGTCCTGCTTCATGCAGGATACACAAAATGTGCTCAGACATCCCATTTCCTGGGTTTCCTACATTTCTATTAAACATGAACAATGTTCACCATTAGTTCTTGCACTGCCTCTCCTGAATACCTTGCAGTCTTTAATCTGCTTCTGGCTCACGAGCAGCAAGTTATGATTTCATCTAAACTACCCCATTCACAGCTCAGGAAATCTACAGGCATACATATGCAGCTCAGAACAATTCCATCCTCCTACAGCTGGGTGTCTTCACCTATCTTTGCAGTTGAACAGTTTATAACACTTCAGCTTGTATAAAACAGCCAAAGAATATGAAGAGACATTCTGTTGGTGAATGAGGTTAAGCACTGAGTTAAGATAGGAGGAAGGAAGTTGGAATGAATTTTTCCAGGTTTTTTGTTTGTTTTGATATTGCTTGCATTAGGGAGTTCTGAAAGCGTTCAGAAGACCAATTCTTGAGGACAGGGACTGAAAGAAAAAGTTTTTTGTAATTAACATTTTAAGGTGCAAACCAGTTATTTATTCTTCTTGTATTGAAAGCACAATTTTTCATTTACTTATTTTAAGGGCTGGGTTATTCCCTCCCTCCCCCAACGCCAAGAAAAAAGTTATAGGTTTTATAATTCAATGTTTTCTATAACTAAAAAATGACAACTTAAAGTATCTTCAGTGAAAATGTTTCCATTAATATTTCAGCTGAGCTTCACAGCAAGACATACCTCTTCATAAGTACATGAAGAGGTCATTAAAAATACTTGCAGTGTAATGGTTTGCCGATAACAGTAAAACATGAACATTACCTTGGACTTCATTTTATACATTTCTTGCAAGCTATATATGGAACAGAGGGAGGCCGCCTTTCTCCTTTACATCAGCAATTAAAAACTCAGCCCTTCTATTACACTGTGCATATGCAGTTGCCTTTCTAGGTCCATTCCAGTTGAAATTAAAATGGTTATCACCCCAACATTTCCTGAGTTTAAGATAGAACCTCTTGTACATTAAGTTCTCGGAAGCACAAGAGATGCTCCATTTTTTTCCTGCTTCTACAGAATGTGGCTACCTTTGATGAGGACTAACATGTAAACATCAGTACAGAAGAAAACGTCACTAATCTGTATGTTGAAGAATTCAATCCAAGATTTTATAAAATTAACATAGACTAAGCAGTTCCATAAATCAAGAAGAAAAGAAAAAAGCCGTGGAAAGTGTGAAGACTCCTAGAGACTTGCCCACATTTTCTGTGGGGAAAAGAGGCATACAAGTGACAAATGGCAATATAAACCAGATACAGGCATACAATATCTTGTCAGATCTGATTGTAGCTGAACTCATCAGGACTGATTCAAGGGTATGTTGCTGAAGATATGTCAAAGGCAAACTAGACAAAAACATGGAAATTAATATTTCAATGGGCTTAACATCAGTTTCCTAAGGATTTTGACATGAAAAAGTCATAAAGTTCATCCAAAGGCTTGTTAGAAATTTGTAAACCCCTCCTCCCTCCATCTGTAGTGAACTTGCAGAATTTAGCTAACAAAAGGCCCTTTATTCTCTGTGTAAGGTCTGCTCATTTTGGAGGATTTCATGCAACTCTTTAAAAACTTCGAAAATCAAGTCATAACCTATATATCCAGAGTATACTGACATAAATATCAGAAGAATATTTCTGCCAATATTTATTTATGCAATATAATTTAAGTTGAATTTTTGTACAAATTCCAGGTAAGCTTAGCTAGTCTAGAACATTATCTGTTTCAGGAATAATTATCAGAGACTACTTCTTTTCTTTACATAGGAAGCAATGTTTTGAAAGAAGTGTTTGAGAAAACAGTGTCAAGAAAGGTTATAATTATGTAGGCTCAGAGTATATTGCCAGAAAAACATGAATGGATGTAAAATGCAGTCCTATGACACAAAGTTACATTGAATCTGGTTTGCTCTTAGGAATCCCGTGCCTCTTCCGATGTAGTTAATTGGAATTAATTTAATTAGTTTAATCAGTTTACTTTGAGGTGGGATTATTTAAGTGTCATGGGCCATCAGCACCTCTAAAATGGTCTATCAAGTTATTAAGAATCCACTAGAGATTAGACCCCATGGCATAACATTGTAGGGTTTCTTAATTCTAAAAATTAGAAACTAGGGATTTTCATTTTCAGTTTTGGAGACAGACAACACAAAGTTTTAATATCTTCAGAATGAAGTTGTCTGCAGAATGAAATCTTTATTTAGGAAGCAATCAAAAATGATAGGATGAGACAAGAATCAGAAAATTTTCATTGGTATAGTCATAACTTTGGCTAAGACTGATAACTGTGGCTGACGGTAGACTTTGCCCATCATTCAGATCATTAATGAAAACATTGAACAGGACTGGACCTAGTATTTACTCCTTGGGATACACTGCTAGTTACTGTCCTCCAACTCTTCCTCCCTTTGGTATGGTTGCTAACCAGAAAGTTATTTGGGGTAAAATAGGCTTCTCTGACTAGACCTTATTATCTAATAATATATGCCAATTGTCTAGATTCACAGCTGAAAGTCTGGATCCTGTACATTTATCTGAAGTCAGATAATTGATTTTCACCTATACCCAATCCTATTTGTTTCAAAGTTGTAAAATACATCCTGATTTCTTTAAAAGTTCACTGAAGTTTAAAACAAAACAAAGTACCCCCACACAAAGCACACATACAACACATCACAACCCTCCTTCCCCAATACCTTCTATTAACTTCCATGAACTTTGGTAAGATCCCATCTTTATACATTTAAAGCAGTGGGGTTTTTTTGTAGCTAAGAAACAGCTATACTGTCCTTTCTTGTAACAATTAACTTTCTCCCCTTCCCTATTTAACTGCTTAGCATTGTCCAGTCCTCAGAGAAGTTATCCTTTCCCATCCCACTTCCTCCTAAGCAACTTTTGCTAGCTGTTGGGAATGAATCTGAGAAAAGAAGCAGTGGCTATCTCATCAGATGCTCCCTACCACTTCCCAACACTCAAACAGTCTGTAGGACCTCAGGAGAAAAAAAAAAAAAAAAAGACACACTACCACAACAACAACAAAAAACCCCAACAAAACAACAGAGTCTCCTGCCAGAATTTAAGCCTTCTGGCAAAGGAAAGCTAATATGTCAGCTGGCCTGTCACCTAACAATGACCTTATCAATTGTTAAAAGCATATACTCTAAGAACACTTACAAATGTACTAACAGTACTGATTCTAAAGCTCTTTTACGTATCAGGAGCCCTCCTGAAGAATTAAGTTTTGTAAGAAGGTGTCTGGTCCCATCCCCTACTGTTCCTGCAAGATCAGGACTTTTAACATTTCTATTCACTCAGAAGCCCCTTTAGTGACAGCAGTCAGCAAGAGCCATGCGAATGGATGTTGTATTACAAGTATAAGTGCTTTCCTTTTTACTGTGATCGTTATTAAGAATCAGCAGACATCATACAAACACTGGCTGAAGTGTTTGTACAGTCATGAGCAAAACAGTACTCAAAGTGAGGTGAAAAACTGTAACTATTAATATATATCTCACTGAGAATCCTCACAGTATTTTCCAAAATTTGAGACGAAGATGAAGTGTGCAAGACTTAGATGTTTAATATAAGCAGTTTTAATAGGACACATCTTATTAGAAAAGATTCATATTTTCCTCATTCATAGCCTTGGTCAGGTGGGGGAATTCCATGAATAAGGGAGGCTGAAGAACGTATTTTCAATAGAAAACTACAGTTTTGTCCTCAAAAGGTATGATGTTAGCAGATCCTGTATTTTCTCACTTAACTGTAGTATCAGTTCTTAAGATTCAAATCTCTTATCCCCAGTTCCCACACAGACCTCAACAGAATCTTAGTGCCCCAGATGGATTTACTCATTTTGTGTAATGTATTTATTCCCTTTACAACATGGCTCACACCAAGATTATCACCATCATCTTTAAAGATAGGAAACAGAAGCACAAGAGTGCTAAGAACCAGAGCAACAAAAGGACTTGCATGTCACTACGTTGGCCATTATGCTGTATTTTCCAGGAATCCCCCCTCCCCCCTTTATTTGTGCAAAAATATTGCAGTGGTTAAGCCCTCATCAGATCTGGCAGGTCTGGCTCTTTAGGTGATGTATTCTTAACTCATACACACTGAAGTGACTCCAGTAATCTGTTGCATAAAGGAGCAAGCACTTTTAGACATGCTTAAAATATATTTGGGAACTTAGGAAGCAACCCTCTAAACTCTGTGGCCAACCAGATAAGTTTTATGAAGCTGAATTTTGCACTCAATATATATTTATGTGTGATAATGTTGTAGTATTAAAAAAAAAAAAAAAAAGCCCGGATGGCAGTAGAAGTCACTCTCTCTCCACTCCATTCCCCACACCCCCCTCCCCGCATGAGCAAAACCATGAATGGGTGTTACCAGTCCCTATAAGAATACAACCCTGAGCACTAGGTAACGAATAATAAAGAGCATACATCCAACATCCATGAACGTTGGCAGGAAGTAGCACAAATAAGAAGGTGCAACTCCAGTTGTGGCCCTCCAGTTATGGTAACAGAGAAGGAAGAGAGGAATCACTCCAGCATTGTCTCTCACAGCTCAGGACACAAAACCAGATCAAAACTACTACTTAAATCACCAGTTAAGTCATAGATAACATTAACAGCTGCCAGCTCCTTTCCTGCCCTCACCCGCCTGAAAGATCTTTAGTTTTCAATTTACCTCTCACAATATTTTGCTACCACAGACTCGACAAACATAAGTAACTTTGGAATTGAAAGTGCCTTCCCACACCTTCCAAATCATCTTTCTGCAAGGCACTGATTGATACCACAAAACTGTGTCAGTGTGAATTCAGCTGCAGCAGTGCAGATTATTATATGTTCATTCCACTTTTGGGCCAAACCAACTAGGCCTAAAGCTGGTTCCCTTCCAAGAAATGGTTCCTATTGCTGATTTACCACCTGAGCAATATTTTTAACACATGAAAAAAATAGCAAGTATTGACAAGAATTCACACATGAGCTGTGTAGGAAAAAATATTCCAAACAAAGAAAGAGTAAGAGTAAAAAGTAAAGCATCACAATAACATGGTGGTGGACATGTGCGTCAGAATGTGAACAGCACTGCAGGTAAAATACAAACTTAAACATGTGGTGTTCAAGTTGACAGTATGTATTCCAGGAGACAGTCATTGCTTTGCAGTATCTCAGTGTAAAGCACTCCTAAAACCAGAAATATGATGAAAAGAAAAGTGTATGTCAACCCCAACAGATAATACTAACAAAAGCCATAACCATTATTAGAAACAAAACTGGAAGTGCTGCAGATTCCTGTGAACAGTGAAACATCATCAGCTCCTGCCATTTGTCATAATGTGACCAAGTCTAGCATAAGATCAATACAGTAAGCACTGAATCACTGGAGAAAGATTTCAGTGCAAAACATAGTGATTTATCCATGAAGGTAACCAACAACATGAGAAGCCTTTAGTTGTTAAAGTAAAAAACAAACCAAAACAAAAACCCTTCACCATGGATAGCAGATGAAAGGTAGAACTTTGTGCTATTAAGTTCTACTTTGATTCGGCAGAAGCATTGAAAGTTTAGTCTTAACTATATCAACAACACAGCAGCACTTCAATGACCAAGGATTTTCAAATCAGTAAAGGATGATTAGAGAAACTTTAGGAGACACTTTCTTTTCATAGCACCTTTTACAGTGCAGTCAGAAAGTGCCAGTCACAAGGCTCCGATTATTTAAAAGATAGGGTTAGAGGCTGCAGATGACAACAGATAATTCAATATGAATGAGACAGGACTTTTGGATACATGTACCACAAAGAACCCTTGTCACTGAGAAATATAAACTTCAAAACTAAAGCTGGATGGTCTTTACAGCCTTGAATGTTGTGCAGTAATGCTACTAGTAACTTTGAGTATAGTCCTGTATTAGTTTACGATCTATAAAATTGAAGGGTGGGTAAAGGCTTAAGCTTACACACTTATCTGTTCACTAGCAATTGAACACAAAGGCTTGGTTTACTTTCCAAATTATAAAAGACTGCTTAATGGACTGCTTTAGCTACAATACTAGGCAGCATTGCTATGTGAATAGCCCGATGTTTAAAGCCTTGCTGATTCTAGTTAATGCACCAAGGCATCTATCTCATGTTTGTGATTTGCATCCAAATATTCTACTTGTGTTTTTGCCAAACACTGTCTCACTTTTGCAACTGCTAGACCAAGGAGTAATTGCTAATTTTAGGATGATTTATTTACAACAAACTTTGATTTGTTTACTTAAAGTGATTGACAAATCACACAAATCATCAATGCATGAATTTTTGCAAGAGCTTCAACAAGCAATGTGCCCTTGAATATGTTCTTGCAGCGTGGGATTTCAGAACTAATACTACAACAAAATGGTGTTTGGAAGGAATGAATCCATAGCTTTTAAAGCTTTAAAAACAAAGCTCAAGTAGTAATTCTTGGACAAACTGTTGCGTTTGATGAATTAGAGACAAATACTCAAGAACTTGAATTTACCTAGAGTTAAATGAAGATGAATGAAACCAACTTGCTGAAGAACAGCAAAGGGAAAATGCACTTGCAGAAAATAAGAATGCATTATAAAAGTGTGCAACAAGAATGGTTGAAGTTTGTTCTTACTAAAGAGCGTAGATCAGTTTGTAATGGAAACGTAACACAACGTGAACTAAAGTTAAATTTGTGATAAAAAAAAAAGATGGGGCTGTAAAAGAACAACAATAACTCCCTCAAAGTGGTGCTCTCCCACATAGTGTAATCCTCCAATACAGCTAATGTTTCTTTTGTTTGTTCAAGTGGAAGTATGCTGTTTCACAGGTAGAAATGACAGTGGAGTAGGCAAGGCAGAGAAGAAACATCAGCTGTGGCTAGCGATAACCTAGAGAATTACTCACCCACCTCTACCAAGCCCATCAGTTCTCCAGTAGGATTGGTGATATTTTTACAATGTCAGGAACGTATTCACACAACTACATTTTTTTTAAAGGTGAATTATTTTATCACATAGCCTAGTAAAAATTAGTCATTGCTTTCTTTGATTTAAATATTTTTTTCATCAAGTATGTGTGGATATGACAGGAATTTTCATCAAGGGGGTTAAGGAATTCCCATATATTCCAATAAATAATCTATAAATACATATTTTCCTAAAACCAAGTTCCCTTAGGGATGCATCTGTCAGCATTAGAGATAGACTGCTATATATTGGGTTGAGCACAGAGCTGTGGGAGCTACCCTGCTGTGGCAGAATGTAAGGGCTTCAGCATATCGGGTCTATGATTGCCAGTTGTACAAAGGTAGTTCACAACCAACAGGGTCCAAGTGCTAGTAAATATATCCAAACTCATCCATTTAAGCACTATGTCTTTAGCCTCTATGAGACCAACTGAGGAGTATATAGTTGCACAAGTCTTTTTCTAGATCCAGATCCAAGCTATTTGTTCAGAGACATGGAGCCCTTTAGTAGAGATTAATTATTAGATTCCCATTTGAAACCATGTATTTCTAAACACACTGACAGCACAGCAGATACAGCCAGTTGGGAATTTGTTTAGATAAAGTTTAGACATCAGGGTACACGGATATAGAAAAAAAAGAGCAGATTAAGTATAGCACGCACTGGACAGAACCTATCTATGAAGGCCTACAAGTAGTTAATTAGTAAGACTGAGTACTTGCACAAGTGTTTTATAGTTACAGACATCAGCAAATTTAACTCTTCATGCAAGTATACAACTAAAAGCACAGACCATGAAACTTGCTTGCATTCTGTCTTAGGAGTACAACAGCAGTTAAAAGTTTACAACCGTTGACTTCAGATTTCTTCCTCAACTTCAAAAACATTTCATGCTGAGAAAGATGGATTTTTTTTTTCTCAGCCTAGAATCATTCAAACAGAAAAAAAAATTAAAAAATCAGTTCAAAGCCTAGCAGAACACCAGCCAAACCCAATTTGATATTAGAAGACATACCTACAACACAAAAGCCACACTACTACATACTTTCTGAAGTATGCAAGCTATTTCTGAAGCTACCTTCAAGAAAGCCTTTTTGATCCACTCCTGAAATTTCTCATTCCTTCTTCAGGATCTCAGCCACCACTCACATCATAAATGCCAGATCCACTGTGTCACATTCACCACATTATACTCCAGATAAAAAAAGTCAAGTCCCAGGACAAGCCTGCACTATCCCTTTCCCATGTATCCATAGCAGGAAACTTCTCATCCTTTTTTGGTTCCTGACTACAGTTCACTCACCTCATGAAGGCGATGCCTTTGTCCCATACTACGTTTCAAACACAGCTTCTACTACAATAAAAAAACCCAAACATCTTCTTGGAATTTTCATATGTAGTGAACAAAACCTTGAATCACTTCTCTTTTTAATTTACCAAATAAGGAGCATACTAACCTACTCTTTCCCTTTTAATTGGCTCAAGACACCTGGTGACCATTTGCTAATTGAAACTAATCAACCAATTTATACTTTGTCACCTGCTCTGTTTTTAAATGCTAGGAGGGATGGCTTGTTGAATGTATTTTTGCTCAATTATATAGAGAAAAAGGTAGGGTAGTTCTCTTACCGAGAAAGCATTTGGTTTTGTTTGTAAATCTTCTAGATTTTCTCCCTTTTCTATACAGTAGTAGCATGACCTGATTTCAGCTACTGAGTACTTGTTTAAATACTGCAGCATTATCTACTGCATCTTAGTCTCAGATAATAATACTCTGCTATAAAATAGAAGGCATATATGATGCCTGACTGAATTATTTCCAAGCTCTAACACTTTCTGTAAGGAAATAGTTTCAAACAAAATAATTTATTTTTACTGTATACTCTGCAACAAGAACCAAACCTGCCTTTATTCTGAACTGGAAAGTGTTATAAGAGATCTAGAAGTGCATTAAACATATATGATAACACAGGTAAACAAAACAGCCTTGATAGTAACAAAGAAATGACTCTATATTCCTTATGTCTATTGACTCTTTCAAAAGGAGTGTGAATCAAAAACAGGACAATGTTTTGTCCATTTCTTTTGGAGCACAGCACATCTAAAAGCAATAAGCCAAGGGTGGGGAGAGGAGGAACTCAACAGACTAGTTTGTCAACTTATTTATAGGATTGTTTAATGATTTATAGTGTATTCTACTTCTTGAAGAGTTACTTAAGTTCTCATTTTATCTTATCTTCTGTTGCTGAAATTTCTTAAAAGTTCTGGATAACCAACCATCTTATGGCTCAGAAAGTGGCCCAGTTGTTGCCTTCTGCCTTTTGAAAATTAAGTCCTTCCAAAAAGAAAACTCTACAATATTTAAAATCTGTGCTATATTTTGCACATCTGGCAGGCTCATCACTACTATAAATTGTATAAAACACTGTGGATTCAAAGTATAATTGCATGAATGTGGTTTTATAGTACAGAAGCGACTTGAGGCAACAACTAAGTTAACGGATTAATTTTTGACTTGATGCTGAATGCATAGAAGTCCCTTGCCTGAAGAAGTCTATGGCAAAAGCAGAATTCATCTAAAATTCCCAAATGGCCTGCAACCAGCAGTGCAAAAGAGAACTTGGTTGTGTGATCCTGCCAGTACCACCCAGAGACACAGATCTTCCACGAACAGATCTATTAAAACTTCCTAGAGACCAACCAGACCAAAAATGAGTGGGCAGGTACTGGAACTACACGTAGCTACTATTTAGGAAATGTGCAGGGAAGGAAATAGGAGCAGATGAAAGCATGAGATCAGAGTCAGAGGCTAGGGAGCAGAAACGTACACTATGCATCAGCAAGCGTTAAGAATGATGGATAGCTCAGCCCTTCTGAAGTCGGGAGTTACCTGCACAGCCGGTAGTATTCACCACTGCTGAGGATGGAATTCACTACATTAAGTTAGTAAATCCCTATGCAAGATAAAAGGGCAGAAGAAAGGGTTTACTACTGTAAGTCAACCATTCCTTCCAGAAAGAGCAGAAGTTGCACTAAGCTTGTATATAAAGTGTATTTTATTTTGTTAACTATTTCACATTAGCATAATACTGTGGTAGAGCTGACAACTGACTTGAAATTCCTTGATCTGCAACCCTGCTGTTTAAATATATAAGGCTATTCATTCTCTGCAGAGATTTGTTTTTTTAAATAAACTAGCTAATAACCAACTCTGGTAATTAATCTTGGAAAAGTGACTGAAGTCAAAAAAACAAGTAAAGAAGTTAATCATCCTTGACCTACATTACAGTCAGCCACTCACTGCTTAACTACATGAACTATCAAAGTCAGTTCTGAAGTTCAGCTTGCACAAAGGGCAGAAAGAAGAAATGGTGGGAGTGCAGTTGAAGCAAAAGCTTTTAAATAGAAATAACAGCCATAATAAAATAGGTAAGTTGTCATTCTTATGATCCTCTTACTTCATGTGTAAGCTGTAGGCACTAGCATGGAGCACACCTTGGAGCAAGATGGCAAGTTTTAATTATTAAATGCAACTTCACTGGGTGTGATGATAGATACACATTTTTCTGTGCAGTTTCAGAACAGATATGTGACCATATGCCACAAAACAGGAAATCTGATTGCTCTGCGCACATGCTACAGGGTGAATTACTGATAGTTTGTTGTAGTTCCCCTTATCCACTATCAAGGTGGCATGTGGAATATCTTTAATTTTAGATGTGCACTTTCTGGAACAGATGTGTCTTTTCCCTAAGAAAACGGACTGCATTCAGTCTAAAAGTCAATGCACATAAACATTTCAGAACACTAAAACTTGATTTTAAATATTTTGGGCTTCATTAATCTTTAATTATTAATAATTACTACCATTGCAAAATGTCAGCCAGCATTAGTGTTATAGTGGGAAAAGATTCATTGCCCAGGTGGCCAAGAAGGTCAATGGCATCCTGGCTTTCATCAGAAATAGTGTGGCCAGCAGGACTAGGGAAGTGATCATCCCCATGTACTCGGCACTGGTGAGGCCACACCTCGAGTCCTGTGTTCAGTTTTGGGCCCCTCACTACAGGAAAGACATTGAGGGGCTGGAGTGTGTCCAAAGAAGAGCAACAAAGCTGGTGAAGGGCCTGGAGCACAAGTCTGAGGGAGCACAAGGCCTGGAGCGGCTGAGGGAACTGGGGTGGTTCACCCTGGAGAAAAGGAGGCTGAGGGGAGACCTTATCGCTCTCTACAACTACCTGAAAGGAGGTTGTAGCGAGGTGGGGGTCAGTCTCTTCTCCCAAGCAACAAGCAATAGGACGAGAGGAAATGGCCTCAAGTTGCGGCAAGGGACGTTTAGATTGGATATTAGGAAAAATTTCTTCACTGAAAGGGTAGTAAAGCATTGGAACAGTCTGCCCAGGGAAGTGGTTGAGTCACCATCCCTGGAGGTTTTTAAAGACATGCAGATGTGGTGCTTAGGGACATGGTTTAGTGGTGGACTTGGCAGTGTTAGGTTAATGGTTGGACTGGGTGATCTTAAAGGTCTTTTCCAATCTAAATGATTCTATGATCTTTCTGTCTAAATTTTGGAAGAGCTGTTAATAGCAGCTATCAACACCAAAAGAGTCACAATCCCTAGGAGCATTTCAGAGGCAAAAAAAAGAGGGTAAGAAGATAAAAATATTACGAGCCACATTTCTGATAATAGGAAGTTCAGCTAGTAAAGTCACAATATCAGCTGATGGGTTGCCTGAGAAAACTGCAGAAGACAGTATGATGAAGCAAGAGACACCAACTTAACGTAGACTATGTGTTAAATGTGGTTGTAAATGATGTTGTACTTAGGAAATCACAGGCATGAGATGAGCAGCTAGTTCATTATCTAGGCCAATGCATTGGTTTGCAGTAGTGTAACCAACTTGATTTCAAGTTATGTGTTAAATAATACACTATTATTGAACTAGCTGTTCGTATCACCCCTGTGTTTTCCCCACCTCCAAATCCAATTCCCTTAAACTCCCAACTACTTAAAACTATCTTGTATTCCCTGTATTATTGCAAAGATTCCTACAGGATGGTGGTGTCAGCTCTTGCTCCTCATTGGCACCATCCAAATACTATCATAATCACTTTCAAACTATTTGAGTTTTCAGACTAGCACCAGGAAAGAATTTTAAGTTCTTCCCAGCTTTGTTTTAAAATACCAATTGCAGGAGCTGAGCTTGCCATCTGGTGCAGAGAATTTCTCCATGCTATTTGGTTCATAATGCCACCAGTCAGTACTGCTGAACAGAGAGGAGAAATACTAGTGTATCACTCAGGTGACATTCATTCCTCATTAGGCCACTTCCACAGATGGTAAAGCAGAACACCAGCTTTCCTGTCCCCCTCATCTCTCATGAAATGCTATTTCTGTCTTCCTGGTGATGCTTGTAATCACCTCTATTACCCAGCATGGTCTTTTAGCACAATGACCTTAACTATGGCTAATGATTTTTCCATATGCTTTCAAAAGACAGGATTACTTGGAAATTTGTAAATTGTACATTTTTGTTTTTCAATGTTAGAAGAAAGAAACTTGAATTAATACAACATGCTCTTACCTAGCCCTAGGGAGGAAGTAAGAGTTGGCTTTACAATCAGACATATCTTTCAGTAATGTGAAATAACAACAGACTCCCAAAAGCTGTAAGTGACAGAGCATGACAGGGTTATGAAGGAAGAGTTTTCCAGCTCCAGTCTTGCCCAAAAGCTATCAGTTCTTTCTACCTGCTTTCCCTTCCACTCTATCAGGTCATTTTAATTTCAGAAGCATTTCTTTTTCAGTTCAGGAGGACATTTAAGCAAGCACTCAAGTCCCTCTCTGAAAGCTCTTCTTAGTTCTTCACAAGCCACTGACAGCCATTTACAAGCTTAAGGCCTTTGTTGACTCAAGATCAACAAATATGACTAGAAGACTAGCAAGAAAAAAAAGATCAGTTAAGAGAAAGCTTTCTATAACAACAGGGAATGTAGCACCCAGCTGTCCACCTTTAAAGCCCTGTACATCTTGGAAGAAAGTAATGCATCCAGAAAACAGATACAAACTTTTACCCTACTTCTGCTTTTAGAACCTCCAAAATTTCAGTTATCCCTTCCACAAGGAAAAGGCCGTACAGGACCTTGTAAGACCCTCTCTTCTTTTTATTGTGATAAAGTATTGTCAGCTCATAAATAAGAAAAAATTTACTCTACCTCAGATCTGATCTATCACAGTAAAAATCATAGATCTGCTGGAAACTCAAGGTTAAGACCTTAAAAGACACTTCCCATTTCTCTATGAAGTAAAAATCCCCAGAGGATTTCCACAGCTCCCTCTCACCCCAGTAAATGCAATAACAAAGAGCATAGATGGCCTTTCATTATTTGGGCTAATGAGTGGGAATAATACAGACAGAGCAAGAACAGGTAACACAAGGCATGTATAAAATAGCTAAAATATTTTAGGCTTACTTTTGAAAACACAGACTTACAAGACAAACAAAAGCCAAATACCATTGAACGTCAGATAGATACTCCTTCTCATTACACTATGCATGATGTCCAGGCTACATACTCAGGACTCATGACCCCTTAGGAAAGGGTAAGCAGCAATCAAAATTGTTTTCTTTAAGAAGAAAATGATAAATTAATTGGGTCAAGGGCAGAAAGGTCTAGCTGCCAAAAGAGTCTTCAAAATAGCTGTAATCCCTTTCAACATAAAAGAAAGAGGATGAAACAAAACCAGAGCTGTGGCTCTTAATGTTTTTCTGAAAGAGCTAGTGAAGTTTGTCAGGATGGCTCTGAAGAAAAACAACAGCTATGTTTAGGAGAATAGGCAACTTTTCTTACTATTGCACCAGTAGAACAAATAAAGTACCCAGCTTAACTCTGAAACTGCTCCTTCAGGCTGTGCTTGGACCATGAAGCAGTCAGCACTTTGAGATGGCCATGCCTCAGACTTACTCTCTGGAGCAAGTTCCCCAAAGACTAAAATGTCCTTAAACTTAAGAAACAACAACAACAAAAGCCCCATGTTTTATTACAGTAGAAAAAATACTTAGCCTTTTACGCAGAGACACACAGAGTAACTAGATCAATCAGAACAAAACCAGAAAAACAAATGAAAAATTATTATGAACTTGCAGCCAAGTTGGCTGTGATAGACCAGGAACAGGGTGGGCTGCTGACTCTCGGATCCTCTTCAGGACCTTCCCTCTCTGGCAAGCCCTCTTTCCTCCAGAAGGCACCAGCTCACCTGCATGCTCTCCTAAAAGGAACATATAGCTGAAAGCATTGTGCATCACGCAAATCTTTACTACAGTAACATTAGCCCTGAGTAACTACAAATTCTTGTGCATGGCTTAACTTTGCTGATGTCAGTAGCAACTGCTCGCTATGCATAAAAGACTTAATAATATACAGAAATGTTTGTAAGATCAGGTCTAATAGTAAAGACTGACAGCTGAATTACAAAGGTGGACTTAAGCACAAGAAAAAGGGATGTTCCAAGTGAATCACTCAAAGGAGAAAAGACTTCTCAGAAGTTTTGCTCCATTTATGATCTGATTATTATTGCAAGAAACACTTTTTTGTTCTAAAGCTTTTGTGAGTTAGAATACTGTACTGCTTTTGGCTAGGCTAGAGTTAATTTACTTCACAGTAGCTTACATGGTGCAGTGTTTTGGATTTGTGATGAAAAGTGTTGATAACACACTGATGCTTTAGTTATTGCTGAACGGCGCATACACAGTGTTAAGGCCTTTTCTATTTCTCACTCTGCCCTGCCAGCGAGGAGACTGGGAGTGCACAAGCAGTTGGGAGGGGACACAGCCAGGACAGCTGACCCCAACTGGCCAAAGGGATATTCCAGACCATAGGACGTCATGCTCAGCAATAAAAGCTGGGGGGTAAGTTTGCTGGGGCTGCCATTGCTCGGGGACTGGCTGGGCATTGGTTGGCTGGTGATGACCAATTCTTTGGGGCTTTTTTTTTGCATCATTTGCTTTTCTTGGTTTTGGTGCTGGGTTTTTCTTTTTTTTGGGGGTGGTGGTGGTGCTTTTTTTTTACTTATTAAACTGTCTTTACCTCAACTCACGAGTTTTCTCACTTTTACCCTTCTGATTCTCTCTCCCATCTCACTGAGAGGGAGTGAGTGAGCAGTTGTGTGGTGCTTAGCTGCCTACCAGGGTTAAACCACAACAAGTACTCTTTGCAAATTTTTAAGTACTCAAGAAGCACTAAAGAGTTTGTTTCACATGATATCTTCAAGTATCTGAATGTAATGTTTTAGTAATTAACTGGTTTTTAAGTGCTATTAGCTGATGCTTCAGTGTTATAGTGCCTTCCAGTACCATGGCAGATCATGTGTTCATAAAACAGATATTGTAGATACTGATTTCAGAGCTAACAGAGATCAAATGGGTAGTGATATT
The DNA here is from genome assembly GCF_000737465.1 of Haliaeetus leucocephalus. Taxonomy (NCBI): domain Eukaryota; kingdom Metazoa; phylum Chordata; class Aves; order Accipitriformes; family Accipitridae; genus Haliaeetus; species Haliaeetus leucocephalus. Next base: position 9,780,557 of record NW_010972764.1, on the reverse strand, counting down.
CTTTTTATATTCTAATAAAAAAACAATGTACATCTTTTATTGTATTAGAGTCAGGCTTGCAACCACATGGAACCATGGCTCTTTTTACACTAGTGCTTTTTCTAACTTCATATGACTTCCAAAACTAACACTCACAGTAGCAAATGATAAGTTATTTTAGATGTATCTTCACAAATGTTTGTTCAAATGGGATTTCATTCCAAACCTGATTTATTTTTTTACTTTGGAATACCATCAACCAGAGATATGCAGACCCTAAGCATTCCCAGGATCCTCTTTTTCTTCTACTCTCTAATTTCTCATGTTCATAAAATCTCAATCACTTTCAAATTCTCCTGACCAAATAATTTATCTTTCTCTGTAGTGTTATCCAACTGGAAAAGCAAGCCTACACATCTGCGTCTGGGCCTCTATGAATTATTTTCTGAGGATATTCAAACTCCCATAGTCCACAGGTCACTTTCCGTACCATCCTTATTCCACCTTTTTTTTTTTTCTCTATTTACCCTGCTATCTCTGAACTGTATATCCTTATTCCACCATGGCTGGTCCTGAAACTTTGTGCCCTACACAAAATACTTCCCCAGGAAATGGATGTTTTCCTGAAATCCACAAGTAGATTAGCCAGTCTTCTTTTTGTATGATTTTATGGGTGTCATGGCTGAGAATTAGACAAATTCATTGAAGGTCATGCATGATGCCAAGTCTTGTGATTAAGGAATATGTATTGGGAACTACAGGTAGGCATCACAGGTCACTGAGTCCTCATAAGGATCAGAGAATAATTTAGGTTGGAAGACACCTCTAGATGTTGTATTGTTGTGCTGGTTTTGGCTGGGATAGAGTTAATTTTCTTCATAGTAGCTAGTAGGGGCTGTGTTTTGGATTTGTGCTGAAAACAGTGTTGATGATAATGTCAAGATGTTTTCTTAGTGCTGAGCAGTGCTTACACAGAGTCAAGGCCTTTTCTCCTTCTCACCCCACCCCACCAGCGAGGAGGCTGGGGGACACAAGGAGTTGGGAGGGGACACAGCCGGGACAGCTGACCCCAACTGACCCAAGGGATATTCCAGGCCATAGGACATCATGCTCAGTGAATAAAAGTGGGGGAAGAAGAAGGAAGGGAGGATGTTCAGAGTGATGGCGTTTGTCTTCCCAAGTCACCGTTAGGCGTGCTGGAGCCCTGCTTTCCTGGAGATGGCTGAACACCTGCTTGCCCATGGGAAGCGGGGAATGAATTTAATTAGTTGCTTTGTTTGCATGCGTGGCTTTTTCTTTACATATTAAACTGTCTTTATCTCAAGCCATGAGTTTTCTCACTTTTACTCTTCTGATTCTCTCCCTGTCCCACTGTGAGGGAGAAGAGTGAGTGAGCGGGGCTTAGTTGCTGGGTGGGGTTAAACCATGACAATAGTTGAACGCTTTGCATAAAGAGCACTAAATTCAAACTTAGATGTGGTTGCTCAAGGCCTTGTCCAGATGAATTATGAAAATCTCCAAGGTTAAAGGTTCCACACACTCTCTGGGCCCCTCTTCCAGTGCTTCTCATTGCCAAAACTTCTTTCCTTGTGTCCAGGTGGAATTTCCCCTTTTTTAACGTCTGGCCTTTTGACCTCGTTTCCTTTTGTTCTGTGGATCTGAGAAGATTCTGGATCCACCTCTAGCCCTCCCTTTTGGTAGTGATAAGCTATAATGAGATATCCACAGCCTTCTGTTTTTCAGGCTAAACAAATACAGTTCCCATAGAAGTTTCTCCTATATCATGTGCTCCAGCCCCCTGACCATACTAAGGTATGGTGGCACTCTGCTGAGCCCACTCCAGTTTTTCAACATTTTTCTTCTGCTACACATGCAAAGCTAGAAACAGTAAGTGTAGCTTCATGAGTGCTAAATGAAGGGAAGAAATTACAGTCCTTGTCCACATGACTATTTACTTGTTATTACAGCCCAATATGCGATTAAACTTCAGCGCTGCAAGGAAACATTGCTTTTTCATGTTCCATTCATCCCCCAAAACTCTCAAATTATCTTTTGCATAGCTGCTACCTACCATCTGGGTCCTCAGACTTCACAGAGATGTTCTGTCTGAGGTACAGGTCTTTGCCTTTGTGTTTGCTGAAGTTCATGGGATACCCGTGGTCCTGTTCCTTCAGCTTGTTAAGGTCCTGACAAACAAATCTCTGAATCCATCTGTGAATACTACTTCAGAGCAGAATCTGAGATAATGGCAATCTACAGAAGTGCAGGTTTAGTTAAATATGACCATTATTCATGTTTAACATATTCGTGGGTATGTCTCACACTTAGTCAATCCCCAATGAAGTAGTAAAAACTGGAAGGCAGTCCTTTTCTGAATAGCTTCTAATCTATGTAAAGAGAGACATCACAGCAGTGTGGAGACAGCCGGATGGGCATGTAGAAAGAAATAGTGAATTAACAATGGTTTGCATAACAGCTAGTTGAGACAGTGTAACAGGACCACGCCAATGGAATTTCTTTCTGGATATTTTGTGCACCTGCTTTCAGGCTCCCTTTTCCTCTTTGTGGAAGAGCTGTGTGGATAAATATGCTAGGTTTGGAGGTGTCTAAACACTATAAAAAGAGAAGGAATAAATTACCTGAGACAGATAAGTCTTTCAAACGAACTTTTAAAGGAAGAAAGATAGAAGGAAATGCAGGGAATTTACAGAAAGTTTTATATAGATTTTCCAGAGGAAAACATACATCCTTACAATATTAAAACCCATTTTATTCTAGTGAAGTATTACAGGCTAGAGCTGGCTGGAGAATGACAATTTATTTCTGTGAGAAAATCTGAGGTGGCAAACTCTGTCATTCTTCCACATCAAAATTGTGTCAGGTACATTTTTGTTTTGAAGTGATCCAATTTTCTGGACCTTTTAATCATTCTCCTTATTTCTGAAAGTGACCAGAAAGCCCATCTAGGTTTCAAAAACTTTCTTGTTGGAAGTTCATCAAAATCAGTGTTTCCATAAATTCTGTTTGACCTTAACAGAACAGAAAATTTAAGCCCAAAAGACATATTGCTTTTAAAAGGGTCTGATGCTATTACAATTTGTGTAGGCAGAAAGAAAACAAATCAAGTGGGATAATTATTCTCAGGAATATTTAAAAATAATATTTAAGTTGTTTCAGAGGATTCAGTCATGCATTGTGCAATGGATATAAGGGTCCAAACATAAAAAAAAATGCCCAAAAGTTAGGTGGAGAGAAATTAGTCTGCAGTGCCCTGCTCTAGAAAAAGACTGCAACACATAGGTGTTGCCACCAGACATGGGTAACCCTGGAGAAGGGATTCATACAGCTAGTCAGATGAGTTCCTAATAGTTGGGAATTAACGTAACCTCATTGCCTGTCTTGTGGTTCAGCTGTCTGTGACCCAAGGCCTAACTTTAGTATGGCACAACTGCATAACCATGGCTAAGGCTTCAGAGGCAACTGTAATGTGATTAGAGAAATTGTGAGAAAGTACATTCAAGTAGCACCATGCAACGTATGCTGGACAGAAAACTGTTGAGTAAGGAATAGGTATCAACACAAGGATTCAAGAGGAAAAAACTGCAACCCAAACCAATATAGAATGGCACAATATTCTACAGGCAAAACCAGTAGTATATGACAACTCCATGACTCTGAAGCCCCATTTCAGGGAGCAGATGCTGACCCTTTCCTATCAGATTAACTAATGCCTGCTAGCAAAGACATTGCATGTCTTATGGTGATGAGCATGTAAGTGCTTAGCCTAGTGGCTTGTTAATGCTAGCTATTGTTTGTGTGCGATATCTGATAAATGACAGCTTTATACTTTGAAGTTTTACATAGCAGTCTTCAGAGCCTTTCAGTACACGGCAAAAAGGGGCCCCAAAATAGTGACCCTGAGCTAGACAGATGGTTACATTGGTTGCTACTGCTGATGTCCCCGTTGAGTACTGAGAATAAATTTAAGTTGTTTTTTAAGAACTGCAGTAATGTTCCTAGACACAACTGGTAGCATAAATAAAGTTTAGTGACCTTGGGAGTAAATCTCTTCTGAGGTAATTCTGGACTCATTAGTAAGATATATGTGTGTAGTGGGGAAGCACTTTGAATCCTCTATGACAGGGAGGGAAAACTGACCCTCAGAGTTCTTGCAGTCTGTTTAGGGAAGTCAGTCAAAACATTCAAGGTTAACACAGAATGTACTACAATAAAGAGATGCATGTAGCTCATTTACAAGTTACATACAGTATAAAAAGCACACATTATTTCAGTAAATATATATGCAAACAGTGATGATAAGACAAAATACTTACCTGCGTGGACATGCTGGTATGCAGCATGATAGTGCATTACACTGTCACTCCATTTGAACACTTGCTACACCCACTATTCAGAATTCAGCCATCAGCAAACCTGTTAATGATCTTCAGTGTTTGTGGGGAAATGGATACACAGTACTATGGAAATTTACTGAAAATTCGTCTGGAGCAACTAAAAGATTAGTTGTTGTAGGCAAGAAAATGGAATCAGCATGAGAATCCATGGAACCATGCAGGAGAGAAAGAGTAAGCTAAATAAACACAATGTCAGGTTAGAAAAGACAAATAATGAGCGTTTTAAGTAGGCCACCCCTAAGCACAATAATGGGCTGTACTGTTAAACTGTCACAACCTAAGGGCCACACCTAATTTTCATGTGCATTTAGATTTGTCTCAGGAAGGTAAGCTCTAATTGCTGCTAACTTGCCCTAGGCTTGATTATTGCCTTTAATGAAAAGGGGGGAGGAGGAAATATTGGGGCCAGTTCTGTTTAATATCTTTATCAATGATCTGGACAAGGGGATAGAGTGCACCCTCAGTTTGCAAATGACACCAAATTGGGAGGGAGGGTTGATCTGCTCAAGGGTAGGAAGGCTCTACAGAGGGATCTGGACAGGCTGGGTCAATGGGCCGAGGCCAAGTGTATGAGGTTCAACAAGGCCAAGTGCCGGGTCCTGCACTTGGGTCACAACAACCCCATGCAGCACTACAGGCTTGGGGAAGAGTGGCTGGAAAGCTGCCTGGTGGAAAAAGACCTGGGGGTCCTGGTTGACAGCCAGCTGAATGTGAGCTGGCCGTGTGCCCAGGTGGCCAAGAAGGCCAACAGCATCCTGGCTTGTGTCAGAAATAGTGTGGCCAGCAGGAGCAGGGAGGTGATTGTTCCCCTGTACTTGGCACTGGTGAGGCCGCACCTCGAGTGCTGTGTTCAGTTTTGGGCCCCTCACTACAAGAAAGACACTGAGGTGCTGGAGTGTGTCCAGAGAAGGGCAATGAAGTTGGTGAGGGGTCTGGAGCACAAGTCTTATGAGGAGCGGCTGAGGGAACTGGGGCTGTTCAGCCTGGAGAAAAGGAGGCTGAGGGGAGACCTGATCGCTCTCTACAGCTACCTGAAAGGAGGTTGTAGTGAGGTGGGTGCTGGCCTCTTCTGTCAGGTGGCTGGAGATCGAACAAGAGGAAATGGCCTCAAGTTGCAACAGGGGAGGTTTAGATTGGATATTAGAAAAAATTTCTTTACTGAAAGGGTTGTCAGGCATTGGAACAGGCTGCCCAGGGAAGTAGTTGAGTCACCATCCCTGGAGGTTTTTAAAAGACATTGTAGACATGGCACTTAGGGACATGGTTTAGTGGGCATGGTTGGTGGTTGGGCTCAATGATCTTAAAGGTCTTTTCCAACCTAAATGATTCTACGATTCTATGATTCTAAGAATGTCACAATGTATCTTTATTTATATTTAAGCAAATCCCAACAGAAGACTTCCCTAGTATTACAATATAGAATATAAATTATTTAAACAATTATGTGTAGTAAACGTAACATAATGCACCTGTTCAGAATCTGGTTTGGACTCAAGAGGTAGAAAGGAAAAACTGCTCTGATGTTTAATGAAATCTGTGAGATATATCTATATATTCTTTTCCATATAATTACTGAGGCATGAACCATTTACTTGGTATGTGCTCATACATCCTTTGATAATAGTAAACCACTTTCAGAACTTATTTCTGTGTTACCTATGTTGAACCACAGCCAGTGAACATTCATTTGGCTTGCCACTTCCATCACTGGGAAAGAGAATTGGAACAGATGAAAGGAAGCAGTAACTAAATGACTGTGTGAAGGATCACAAAGAAGACGTGCAATCCTCTAATGTTACCTTGTAGAAAAGATGTTCCAGTCCTGTACCTATAGGGCTTCTTACACCACTTACTAGTGCCTTACAGCGTGTAGTATCCAGAGAGAACCTTTAACGACGGTATAGACTTGTCAGTCCCCTGACTGTCAGCTGTCATTGTCAACATAGCCTCCCATTCTCCCAATGTAGAGGAGAGGAATTTGAATGGACATGACTGAAATCCTTTGTTGCTCTCTCCCCAATTCTGGGAAAAGACATTCTACTAAATAATGTTAAATTCAAATAATTTTTGACTTGAGAGTAAATATTGGAATTAAATATATGAAGTTTGAACATTACTTTGGAACCTAAAGAGGGTAACTCACACTGTATGTGCAGCAGGAAAGTTCAAAGACAGACTTTGAAGTAACTACTTTTTAATCTTATTATTAACATAATGCTTTCTAGTTAAAGAATATAAAGCCCAATTCCACATACTAGAGAATTACTAATAAAACCTTCTGAAAAAAAGCAGAAAATTCATTCTTCCAAGTGGCTTTTAATGATGCTGTTAATAGCTGTATTACAAATTAGTGGTGTTTCTTGCACTACAGACACACATTTATACTATGCTATTAAGATAGATATTATTTTCCAAAAAGTATGAGAAGGAATTGCAGGTTTCTAATAACTCTGAAGTCATGATAACTGAAAGCAGAGAGGAAAAAAATAAAGGCACAAAGTAACATATAAAGATATTCTGCAAGGTAGGGAAATCACATCTGAAAGCTTAAAAGAATTAGACTTTACTGCATAGAATACAAAGGTTTTCAAAGAAAAAGTGTTTTTGCAAGACACTAAGAATAGTGAAAAATTCTTTGCTTCTGAGTTATGAGACTCTAGCAATCATTTTCAAGGGAAAAACAGGACAAAAGGAACAGAAGAGAGAAGTGATGCTTTACCACCCAAAGAAAGTATTACACACATCAGATCTGTAAATGTCACTCATTTTCAGACTGTAAGGATATAAATTAATTACAAAATATGTTAAGTATTCTAAGCTTGAACAAAACTTCTTGCTTTGCTAACAAAGTACATGAAATAAAATACACCATGAAGAAGTTCTAAGATACCCAGCTACAAAAGCTAACAAGAGCTATCTGCAGTGAGCAAGGACAGCACCGTATGAAGACAGTTTTGCTTCTTAGAAAAGACAAGGACACTGAAAATTGCAGTTCTTTTTTCTTTTGTTCATTCTTGCTTGCTTCTCATTTATGCCATAAGAGCTGCGAATCTTTTCAGCATGTTACTTTTTCGTAATGGAGAAAGCACAAAGCCCTTAAGAAAGAACACTTTTTTTCCCTTTGAGTAACACCAAAACATAAAATAACACTGGTGTAATCTTGGCCTTGTTGAAGTCCATAGAAAAATCCCTACTGACTTCAAGGACACCAGCAGTGGATCTGTGTTTTTTTAAGGCCATGCTATTTGCCATCCAAAGGTTTATAAAATGCCATGGATAAATGAGTGGTTCAAACTTCCCGGTGTATGCCAGACCCATCCATCTGTGTTCTGCCAACTCTGCTTTGAAAAAGGGACCAGACCTTCACTGAGTCTCTTCCTGTAAAATAACATTAGGAAGGGCTCCCTTACACTCATGTAACTCTAGCAGCTCTCTAACGTGCATCTCAGTTCTGCCTTCAGGTGGATATAAGGGGATCGAGATTTCCTTTTTTTAAGACTAAGCAGGGATAAAGCACAACTGAGTCATTAGTGAACAAAGCATACATTACAGCAATCATCTTGGGCAGTAAATCACTTCACGAAACTTTGTGCCACAAAGATGCTTCTTAAACATGGAGCACCCAGTCCAGCCTGTATTTCAGAAGAAGAACTGCCACAAGCAAGGAACTTGACCTAAAGTCTTTGGTAAGATCATTTCAGAGAGCCATTTCTGCAAAGAGAAATAGCATAGATACAGTGGTGAGGCACAGAAGAAGGAAGAGGGCAGTAGTTTAGACCTTTCCATATGAACAAAATTTATTGATTATGTCCTGGAGATTTCTACCCATTTTTAAATTTAAATTAACCACACAACTGAGCCCTTGCTTCTCATATTGGCACTTGGTTGCCTTAAAAAGTACTCCATAGCTAAGCTGATTAGAAAAAGAGAAGCTTTTTTCATCACCCCATCTCACTAAAATTCATTTTTGTTGAAGCAGAGAGAATAATATGGCCTTCCATATAATCTTCACAAAAGAATTGGAGGTTTGGCTTGCCAGCAAGATCTGAAAAAGTCTGTGAATTTGTTGTGGTTTAAGCCCAGCCAGCAACAAAGTACCATGAGGCTGCTTGCTCACTCCTCTCCGCCTTTCTCTGAGAGGAGAAAATATAAGGAAAAGCTCATGGGTCGAGACAATGACAGGGGATCACTCACCAATTATGGTCACAGGCAAAAACCAGACTCCACTTGGGGAAAAAAAAAAAACAAACCAATTTAATTTACTACCAATCAAATCAAAACAGACTAATAGGAAATAAAACTAAATCTTAAAACACCTTTCCCCCCACCCCTCCCTCCTTCCCGGGTACAACTCCACTCCCAAATTTCTCTACCTCCTCTCCCTGAGCAGCACAGGGGGACAGGGAATGGCGGTTGGGGTCAGTTCCTCACACCTTGTCTCTGCCGCTCCTTCCTCCTCCGGGGGAGGAGGACTCCTCCTCACTCATCCCCTGCTCCACCGTGGGTTCCCTCTCACAGGACACAGTTCGTCATGAACGGCTCCAGCGTGGGTCCTTTCCGCGGGCTGCAGTCCTTCAGTCCCAGCCTGCCCCAGCACGGGCTTCCCCAGGGAGCGGCGGCCATCTTGGGGGGCATCCACCCCCTGCTCCGGCGTGGGCTCCTCTCTCCCCGGCTGCAGGTGGGCATCTGCTCCCCCGCTCCCCTCCGTGGGCTGGGGGGGACAGCCTGCCGCCTCACCGCAGGCTGCGGGGCATCCCCTCCTCCTCACTGACCTCGGGACCCGCAGAGGGGTTCCTCTCCCATCCCAATCCCCCGACTCCCTGGGGGTTCCCCTCCGAAATCTGTTCTCCCAGAGGTGCTACCGCCGTCGCTGACGGGCTCGGCCTGGGCCAGCGGCGGGTCTGACTCGGAGCCGGGGAAGCTTCTAGCAGCTTCTCACAGGAGCTGGCCCTGCGGCCCCTCCCCCGCTACCAAAACCCCGCCACACAAACCCAAACCAGAATTTCACAGGAAAAAAAAGTATTTTCTGATAAGAGGTAAAAGCGGTGGACAGGGAAAAAAGACATTAATATCAGAGTGGCAGCTGAGGGAAGATACTTCATTTAAATTAGCAACCTACCTTGAAGCTAACATTTATCTGTGCTACATAAAAGTAAAATGGCCACCCAGGTTGAGTTTCTGAGAGAAATTCCCCCCCTCCAGATTTTGTCTGGTTTTTTTGGGGGGGGGGGGCAGGGCAGGAAGAGAAATACATCGTTTAAACATTGGTCTTTTAAAACCCATCACAACTCTGAAATCAATGTAATAAAACACCCCAGAATACCCACTAGACAAGAAATCATAGCTGGATGGATTTCATGGAATAGCCAGTAGAGGCAGGCAGCCTCTATGAATTCACTTCTATTTTTATAGGTTGAATAAATTTCTAGTATGGACATGGAAAGTGATAATTGCAGACTTTTCAAAAATCTGAGGAAAATATCAAAATGTTGCAGGCATGATGTCAAGAGACTGATGAAAAGGCTTATAAAAACAAATAACTTTTTCCCTGCCTCCCCCTCCACCTGCCAAAACAAATGAACATCCCCCCCCAGAACAGCTCACCCCACTCTTCCTTTGAGTTTTGAAAAAAAAACACCATTAGATGTCCTATCCTCTCTTCTTCCAAGAATTTTTTCAGGTACTCCTGCAGTCTCTTGACTCTAATGCAAACAAATCTGATGATCCTGTTTCCTGTGATTTGTTCCTAGAGTTCTATTACCTGCATCTTCTGTTATCTGTACCTCATAGAGTTTGCAAGCAACCTTGTTCTGCTAATGTCCAATCTCTTGACTTGCAGTTATTCAGATTTTTGTTTTTCCAAAACACCTCAGGAGATGCACTGGACTGGGTAAACTGAAGTATGCTGTCAAGTGGATGTGTTTGCTTAACTTATGGCCAAGCTGCATAGATATTACTGCCAACAAAGTCTGCTGGTTCACTGTAGTATTTTTAAAGCAGCCAGTCATCTAGGTAGCTGAACATCCAAACACATTTACACTTTTAAACATTTATCTAAAATGAAGTAAATGCATATACCTTTTATACTGACTTCACTGTTAACAATGAAAAAACTTCAAAGCAAAGTAAAATAGGTCAAAGGCTCCAACTGAAGAAAAAAGACTGTATTTTGAGAAGAAAGCCTTTCCTCTCTTGACTGAATGCATATGTCTTAACTACAGCTGTAGCTAGCTCAGAAATGCATTTGGAAGTGTACAGCATGTGGTATGTAGGACTGATGATAGACAGATTAGCATACTGTCCTAGGAAGATTGAAGATGAGAGATTTTCTTTCACAGAAATGACAGGAGAAGGATTAACATACAGTGGGGAACTAATATCTCCTAATGAACATAAAAGCTTCACAAGAAATGCCTTAAGCCTTGAGCTGTGTGACTCATGGAAATCTCAGTTTACTATCAATTCTAATAGAAAAAAAAAGAGAAGGAACTGAAAATGTTTTGGGTTTTATTTTTTGAATTGAGAAAATAGATTTATTTTAGTGAAAGAAAAATAATGTTTTGTTTGACTTCAACGTTTTCTATTTAGGTTTGATTTTTTCTTACAAAAGTGAAAGATATCAGGAAAACAATGGGAATAGGAAAAAGTCATTTAAAAAAATTTTTTAGCTCTTTCAATCTGGAGGTAAAAAGAGGATGAAGGGCACAAAATCTGTTGAAAGTTAAATTTCAAAAGATTTCTGTGATACTCAACAGTTTGTTGTTATGGTCTGGGATTTTATGGCAAACTAAGATGAACCTTACAATTTCATTCAGGTGTACCCAGAATGCTCAGCAGACAGAGCAAATACACAGTAAAGCAAATTCTGTGGCAGTTCTTTTATCAAAATTCCACTGTGGCCAATGGAAAGCTAACTGTGAGTTTGAGAGGACTTTGCCCTGCAATCCTGATAGCTGTAGAGGAAATGTACTAAGAGACTACCTGAGCTCACATCTACCAGGTGGGTCAAAAGGCATGACGGGGAATAGCAGATGTTGTCTCAGAGATTTGGATACTGGAAGGCAGTATGGGGTGGGGTCAGTCACTGCAGGTGAGAATCTACTGTTAGAAAGGGAAAGGTATACGGCACAAGCGAGTGACTTAAAATCGCACTTAGAAGAGTGTGAAAAAAATAATTTAGAAGATTTTTATAAACATGTGGGATCAGGTCCTCTAGTCCTGAGAGAAGGTCCTTTTAATTTAATTCGACTCAATTAAAACAGTATAAACACACAGAAATGATCTTGTGTTGTTTAACCAGGATGGATGTTCTGTCTTAGAATCACAGAATGGTTTGGGTTGGAAGGGACCTTAAAGATCACCTAGTTCCAACCCCCCTGCCATGGGCAGGGACACTTTCCACTAGACCAGGTTGCTCAAAGCCCCATCCAACACTTCCAGGGATGGGCATCCAAAACTTCTCTGGGCAACCTGTGCCAGTGTATCACCACTCTCACAGTAAAGAATTTCTTCCTTATATCTAATCTAAATCTACCCTCTTTCAGTTTAAAACCATTACCTCTCGTCCTATCACTACACTCCCTGTTAAAGGATCCCTCCCCATTTTTCCTGTAGGCCCCCTTTAGGTACTGGAAGGCTGCTATAAGGTCTCCCCAGAGCCTTCTCTTCTCCAGGCTAGACAACCCCAACTCTCTCAGCCTGTCTTCATAGGAGAGGTGATCATCTTCACAGCCCTCCTCTGGACCTGCTCAAGAAGGTCCATGTCCTTCTTATGCTGGGGGCTCCAGAGCTGGACGTGGTACTCCAGGTGGGGTCTCACCAGAGCAGAGTAGAGAGGCAGAATCACCTCCCTCACCCTGCCAGTCACACTGCTTTTGATGCAGCCCAGGATATGGTTGGCTTTCTGGGCTGCGAGCGCATATTGCCAGCTCATATTCAGTTTTTCTTCCACTAATACCCCCAAGTCCTTCTCTGCAGGGTTGCTCTCAAGGCTGTCTTGCATTCCATTAAACATTTATACGACAGAAGTATAAGTTGGTTCAATGAAGGTAATTTCAAATCATGCAATGGAAAACTAACCCAAGGAATGAAAGGAGAAGATTTTGATCGGATCTCCTTGCTAATCCAGTTCACTCAATAGGTTCATAAACCCCAGATTAACTGCCAACGATGAGGTAGGAATGTGCGTATGGACTAAGGGCTGAGATATCTTTCACTAAAAGTTCACAGCTAAATCAGATTCAAAATGTTGGCAATCAACACTTTCTTTTCTTTTGAAGTTTAAATTTAGAAAGATTATTTTGAAGTAAAAAAGTACAAGAGTTTTGATTTTTACTTTCTAGGGGTGTGCAACATGGCTGTAACGTGTCTGGAGGCCACTTACCTTATCTTAAGCAAATGTAATACTCTAACAGCAGATGCTGCCTAAGCTTTGCCCTGGTAGTAGAGGAAGAATTTAGGCCTTTTATGAAATTTACTACTACATTTACCCCATCTTGTTATGTACAGAGTCTCTCACAGAATTGAGTCTGCTTTCTCCAAAGCTAGACTGATATTAACTGAGTTTCTCCCCCCTCATCTGATTCTTTTGATCATTTGAATGAGTAAAGAAAGGCCTAGGCAAAAACGTTAAGAGAAATACCTGGGTGACTGAGCAACTGTCAGCTATGTGTGCTTAGTACATGCTAGGCGGACATGCAAATCTGCATCTCAATAAGCAGCAAGGATTTCTTACTCGGACATCAAGAAAGTGTACAGAGGTCTGCAGCTACTTTGATTGAATCATATCACATACCTGTCCATTCTAGTAGCACATAATCCTGAAATGAAAAAGCTTCACAAGAAATATTCAAGGTTGAACAATTTTTGTGCAAATTATGCTGGAAGAGTGTAACCATGTTTTCTTTATTGAGAAGGTGTTATTTAGATTGTGTACTTTTCAGTGCAAAAGCACCTGTATTTTGTCTGCATGCAGCCATCTGCAACACCTCAATTTCAGATAGTCAATATCAGCAACCCACAGGTCTGCAAGTAAGCTGGCAAAAATACAGTTCATTCATTGTCAAATCCTTATACGATACGAAAGTATGTTGCATAGTGCAGATTTCATGACAGACAGAAACTTTAACTGCCAATACCCAATTTGTTTTTAAAGTGATATTTTCTCTTCAGAAATTCAGTTTCATTTTACCCATTTCCCCTTTTTAGATACTGTGCTCTATTACTGATTCTTGCTGGCCTAACATGTCATTTATCAGATCTTTCCACTCAGTGCCCTCCTATTTTTTTTCTTTCCTCGGTCCATCCCTCTGATTAGCATATTGTAGCCCGTAAAAGAATCCAGTTAAACCTCAAAGCAAAGCTTAGGCAACACAAAATGTGTGCACAGGTTCCCTGTTGCCCTTTGAAGTATCTGCCATATGTTGTCAATAAAGAAGCAGAAATTTCAGACAGATAGCTTATTAATGAAATTTCCATTTTGTCCATTAGCCAAGTAGATATTACTTGACAGACTGTTTTTCATTTTCTTACCATGTAAAGAGTAGTACCCGTAATTAGCAAAGATGCTGCAATGGAGTGTGTGCAGAGGGCTGATTGATTACATTGCAGCTTCCCAGTTAACACTGCCAAACATAGCATGTTCTGTCCCTCATCTTATGTCGTAAAGGTAGTTGCATGGCTGTGAAGCACTTCAAATGAGACATGAGTCAATTCCTATGTCAGAATATCTACCACAGAACCAACATGAAATTCCAAAGTCTACTGATTTGGAACTAGGGGCAATGTAAAACTAGTTTCAAAAGCTGTGCTTTGTATAGAAGCATTACCAAAGAAGCATTTCTCTGTCTTGAAATGGAAGACTTCAGAATTTTGTAACATTTATTAAGTTCTTCCCAAGCTTAAAATTCACATGAGAAACATACATTAAAAGAAAAAGTTGTATGTGTGAAAAGTATAAAATCCCTTTTCTGTCACAGAAGGAGTAATAAAGGAGCAGTTTGTGAACAATATCTACCTTTCCTGCTGTCTTTACACATCTAATCACCTAGATAACAAACTGATTTTCTGACAGCCAGTTCTAAAATTCTCATAAACTAAATAAATACATAGGATGTCCATGACTTCAGTGTTCCAACTAGGATCTTTCCTGATTTTGGAGAGAATCCAGTTTCCTGGTTTAGATGGTTCCACGGTATTCTCCAGTAAGAGAAACAACAATTGTCTCACACAGAGTAAGGAACGTATTGCAGAGTGTTGGAAGCAAAGAAACCTCCCAGTTTTTCCTCATTATCTAGCCCTTCACCTCAGTAAGTGCAACTTACTGTTATTTCACACTTCTGTTTAATTAAGCTTACTGTAGCTCATGGAATAAGAAGCAGTAAAAACACCACTTGAGGTCAAGCATTTTGGTTATTACTTGCAAACTGTGTCACATTAACTGGATAGGATATTGGAAAATGTGGAAGGTAATAATCTGAATTTGCTTAAATTTGACAGAGGTGAGATAAATTCAGTGAGAAAATTATTCTGCAGTTCCTATTGAAGTGGAAAGGAAAACATCAACAATGCAAATCGGTTTATCTCTGAATTTTTTTTGTCCCTATGTATCACTATTAAAAGTGACAGAAAGTTTACTCTATTTTCATTATTTTCTGTACAATTTGTTTAACCTGTGCATTTGTCAGCATCCATGTGCAGTCAGTCTTGCCTGCACAGTTTCCTCTGTTACAAAATTACATATTTACTGAATGAAAATTATTCCATATTTTAATATGGTGGTTTAATTCTGATTTCAAGCCAAATAAGAACATGATTATTTTTCAGATCTTTTTACAAAAATTTCTTATTCCCACTTGCTTTGTATAAGTTGTTGTGAAGCATGTATTTTTGATCCATTTTTTTGTCTTCTTCAGAGAAACAAACTTTATTTTTTATTCCACTCAACTTTTGCATATTATGTCAGTTTTTCACCACCATTGCCACTGGAAATAAGAAAAAATTGAAGCTCGACATTGTAAATTCTGTTTTGTGAATTTGGCTTTCTCGTATCACTAAGCATTGAATATGTATTTAATGTACTGCATTAAATAGTCTTGAACTCAGAACTGGAATCTATTCACAAAAGTTTCTAGCAGGTGACTGCCTTAGAATTAATTTCTGTGTTCCCAGTGAGCTAAAATCTCAAACTAGTGTCTTCAGGTATTGATCATGTGCATGGGAGAGCAGAGGAGAACACTTCAAGTTTTCCCACTCAAATGAGTAGTGCTCATCAGCATTTCAGAGAACTCTTCCAGGAACTCTACCTGGATATAAGCCAATATAATTTACAAGTCATTAAAATCAACAAAGTGATGTCAGAGTTTGCAAGCAGTGTCCTTTAGAAAAGCTAGGCATAATATGGTCTGATTAGGGTAGTTTCCCAGCTGGGACAAAATTTCACTAAGGTATAGATATTTCTTTCCACTGAAAATATGAGTCACAGTGTATTGAAAACCACAGACGAAGTCTTTCACCGGTGAAATTTACAGATTATTTACCATGGCTTTTTGTGAAATGAAGTTTTCATCCTCACTACTTGTGCCAAGCTCACAGCTGTCTGTAACAGAACTGAGTACTGGGGCATTATTAAAGACAGAGCTGGAAATCCAGCACTACAGTTTCCTCGCCCTCGTAGATGTGGCTGAATCTAGCAATATGTAAATAGCTTTCCATATGTAGATTTACTGCAAAATTTCTTCACAGTTGGGGATAATAAAAACATTGCGGGGGGCACCTTTAAAATTACTGATGCATTCAGATTGTTGGTATGGAGAAAGTACATATATTTTTAACCATAACTTGATTTGTTATTGATGTAGCTCTGTGCTGCTTTCAGAGAAACCTGAAGTAGAATTAAATCTAAAACAAAGAATTTATTTTATTTCAGTCAAAATGATAGCTGTGTAACCAAGCTACAGATTTTAGTTAGATGTTATTGTGGATTATGAAATATTCATCACTTCTTCAAAGATTGCACTTGGGTTAGAAAATATTATTAAATAAATTATACATCCTCCTCCTAACTGCATATTTGATACATCTTTACCAGATACATTTCCACCTAGCATTGTCATTATTAGTATTCACTCAGTTTAGCTGAGAATGCAAAATTTTGTATTATAGAGGTGGTAGTGAGAATTCTATAGCCATTTGCCTTTATACCAATGTAAATCACTGCTGTATACAAACCACGCTCCTGTTTTCTGTTCTCTGTGTCCCTTCTTAAAATACTGGTTAAAAAGTAACTGGTGTCCAGAAAATATCACATTTCTCAAGTTAAAAAAAAAAAAGTCAATATTCATTTATATTAATGAAATATGGGGAAAAAAAATAAAACAACCAAAACCAACCAACCTATTGATTTTGATATTGTCTGCCCAGGTAGGATTAAGTTCATCTAACTTTATCATTTAAAAGTTAGATATTGTCTAAGATGGCCACTTAGTCTTCCTATGTAGTCAATGAAGGAAAAACTGATACAGCCGAAGAGTCATTCTTTCTATTCTCAGTTAGGTGTTAGGACTTCTCTGGAGGTACCCACCTCTGTTTCTAAGATTCTAAATAACCAGCTTAAATTTAGACATCTAGCACAAACTGATTAATGCAAGTGAGCTGAATTCCATATCCCGTATTTGCTTTATATCTGAAAGCATTTCTGCAGTTTTGGTAACGTCAGGTTTAAACAGAAAGGACAGCTACAGCAGTATTTCGTTCTCCCTACATCCACCAACTGTAGTCAATACTAGTGGTTACAGGTACCAATAAGTATTATAAATAGGAGAGATAAAAGATATTTTCAGCTTTTAAATGTGCAGCAAGAAATATTTGAATAAAGTGAATTTTCATGGACATTGCAGAAGCTCTTAAAACAAAATGTAAGAAGTATCATCAAATCAGGTATTTACAGCTGGAGGAACTGTGGCACCAGCTGCTGTAATCAAAGGAGCAGCTAGACATTCAGGCTGCCATTCATCAAGGCCTCATTTCACACTCAGCAATGTGAGGAATCCCAATACAAACCCAGATCGTAAAGGTCTAGAAATCAACAACTGCTTCAAAACAGGTAAACAATATTCAATAAAGAAAGACTAAGTTTTCCAAAGCTTGTAGTGAAGTAGCTCAAATTTGAAGATGATTCTTTGCAACTTTTCTACACAGAGTCTTACATCTGACTTCATGACTGAAAGCTTGTTGGTAGTTCATGCACTTACAATAACAGCACAAATCTCTGCAGTTTTTGTTGAATCACTGGAGAGCTCAAGCAGGTAAAATAAATCCTATCTTCAGAAGACACAGCGATGAGCCAACCTGAGAAAATCTGAACTGGATGAAAAAATGTAAGAAAAATTGTCATCAATTTTTTTTTTCAGCAAAATGAAAATCACTGATCAGAAGTATTGCCTTAATATCATACTTACTTAAAGTTTTGGACTAGGTTAAGAGAGAATGGGCAATGCAATATTCTCTTCTCATTGTAAATGTAAAATTTTCAATTTATAGTGGTGGAGTGATGAATAATTTTAGTATTATTTTGTCATTCCTAATGAAAGACTGATTCTTCCATGCTTACATTTCAAAACAGCATGTGTATTTTTAAAAATATTTCTCTTTTTTGTTATCACTAAAACTCAAGGATTGCTTTTCTACCAAGACAGACTCCCCCCCGCCAAGAAATCTTGTCTCTGATTTTCTGTCACAAATGACTACAGTGAAATGATTTCCTTTCGATACAGTTTCAAAGCTACTATTAGTTTACATAGAAGTGGGTTAAAATAAGTACATACTCTTAAAGAAAACTGAAAATCTCCAATGTATTAAGAAGTGTCCCAAATCATTGTTTGCCACAAGGATGACCTATTCTTAAACAGATTTCTGCCCCCTCCCTCCCCCTCTGGCTTCCCCTGCTATGATTTTACAATAACAACACTATAGTTTAACATACTTGGTTATAACACTATGTTAGACAAGTACAGTTTGAACATGAACAAAATATTAGGTGCAGAGCCTGACATCTGAAATACGTGTGGATTTCAACCCTGCAGCTTCACCTCTCTAGAAAAATAGTTAAGAATTTCTATAATGTCCTTCCTTCAAGGATATCAAGTAGGATGTGATCCTGCTGCAAGCACTTACCTAAACCTTTTGCTGTTATGAAGCAGAGAAGAAAACTGGAAATTTGGAAGATCTGCGGGAAATCAGAATTTCCCTGCAATGCTCACTGTTGGCCAGAGGGGTGCCACACTGCAGTTGCCTTTCAATTTCTCTCTGGAAGAATCTTTTGACAAAGATCAGCTTCATAACACCCTTTTTGGATACAGGTATCTATCCAACAGAGAAATATTTGCTTTTATAGTGTGTATTTTCTCAACTGGCGTACAGTCAAGATAGTCAAAGCATGTCACAGCTGTGAATAGCCTGCCTGACTTTGCATTCATAGCTGTCACTATGAATTCAGCAACTGAAAAAGGGGCCAGAGAATCTGCACAGACTCTGGGTAACAGAAGAAGCAAACCCTTTCTGAGGGTCACTGCTCCCCAGGGTTTTCTCTCATGCCATTTTCACATCTCTGTTTGAAAGCTCTGATTGCAAACTATTTCCTAGCACCAGTCTGAAGCACAGTAATCCAGGAAAACCTCAGCAGGAGTAACTGGAGCTTTATACAAAGCTTGAGGAGGATGAATTACCAAACACAAATACAAAGCAATAAGGTTTGAGCTTTTGCAGGAAACACTGCCTCATATGAACAGTGAGAAATTCAGAAACTGTTTGTCTAGATTGTCTGAAAAACACTGGGGACTCCAGAAAGGAAGCTGTCTTTCTGAATAAAAGATCTAGTCATTAATGGAAATAGTTGTCTTTAGCAGACAAACTCTTTGCAATAAATTGATACTACTTTTTTGCATCATTCTCTGCACGCATTCTCTTTGGAACTGAGTTATATCAGGAATCAAACAGTGTAGAGGCTTGCCCATAATCCATAATTCAGTTATGGTATATTTGGTGTTCATGCTATAACACAGACTAATATCATTAGTACAAGTCTGCACATTCGAGTGAATTCAGATGTGTTCTTGCTACTGTATATACAATTGCCAGATGCAATGTCAACTGCTCTCTTGTCTACATCAGAATAAGTAATAAAGAAATTTGTTTTGGAAATACTCTGTAGAAATAAGCAGAGAAGCAAATCACATTTAAGAAGTAAGGAAGGGCAAAACTTTCCATATGAGAAAAGGGAAAATAGGGCATGCTGTAAAGGGTATGCAGTTGTTCATCTTTGTCATTAACACTTTTATGCAGTTCTTTAAAAAGGCTGTTGCTGGGAACAATAAAGGAGGAAAGTGTCACATGCCTTCTTATCTAGTCATGTGGGTTTTCCTGCAGCTTGAGATTTCATAAAATCCAGCTCTGGAGTTAAAAAAGTACTTCTGGTGTATTGAGGTGCTCATTTCAGGCAAGAGACACAAGACCTGCTTCAAAGCTCTGGCCAGTGCAGGGCCATCTCACACAGAGAAGAGTTTGCATCTTATCACACCCCAAATCAGTTCATGTTCTTTCTATGTGTGGCATACAATGTAGAATACCAGTTAAAATAGTACAGTGGGTCAGGAGAATTTCAGAAGCACATGTAAAAGCAGAATTTACCCTGTGTGAAAAACAAAACAATTATTTTCTCCCTAAACTTTTAATGAGAAAAAATTAACAAAAAGATGATTCAATTTCAGCTGTATCTAAAATGAGCTTGTGAAATGTGAATCAAAAGCATTCAACCTCTTTATTCATCCACAATTTCTTTTATATTTTTTTTCAGGTTTGCAATGATTAAAACATAAGTATTAATATTTTAGTTCTTACCATGTAGTTTAGGGACACAAAATCTAGCATACAAGATCTAGAAACTCAGTTTCTTGCAGTCCTGAGGAGAGGAGAGGAGAGGGAAGAGAAGGGAAGAGAAGAGAAGAGAAGAGAAGAGAAGAGAAGAGAAGAGAAGAATATACTTTATTTCACAAGTTTAGTGCTCAGAAGTTTTTAAAAGTCAGGACCCTTCAAGGTATCTTCAGCAATCAAACCCCACTACAGTGGGTTCTTAAAGTGTCTGAGTACCTGCTGCTTAACATATAAAAGAAACAGTCAATATGCTAGTGAAGTTATTGATATCATTATAGAAAAACAACTATTGAGAAGGAATTTCTAGAACAGATTTAAGGTTGAGGTTTACAAACTGGCAACTCAGAGGAGAGGCCAGTCATGCTCAGAGGCAAACCAAGATCTGGAGGCTAACCATGGCCAAGAGAGGTGGTGCTCCTGAGAGCAGGCAAAACTATAGACAAAAGGTTGCTGAAAAGAACAAAATCCAGGGAATACAGCATGAGGGTCCAGAGAAAGGGGATGAAAAAAGTCTTGAAATAGTCATCAAACAAAAGCTTACAGAAATGAACACTTTCTACATCATTAGCTACCCACTAATAGGCTCATCGACAGTCTTGGAAGCTGCTGTTGCAAAAGCAAATCAAAATTACATCCTTTAAATCTAATAGCCACGTAAGATGTTGTCTCTGACTTACTGGTAAATCTTCAATTTTTTCTCTCTGTTAAGATAGAGAGAAACATTCTATTTATATGAAGGTCCAAATTCCAGTCAAGTCTGACAAAACATAGTATTGTCTGACAATAGTGCAGTAGAAGGATAAAGGCTTGGAGAATGCTTCAGTAAAAGAAATAGGAAAAATGAATGCCTTTCTTTTAATGTCCTTTTCTTTTCATTTTGACCCAACTTATTTCACTTTATTAAATGATATTTTTTAGCTGTAGATTAATTTAATTTGCAGACATATTTAACAGGTAACTGAGTGCCAAAATGGATTTAAATGTTTGCACTGAGTGGCTTGGAATTCAGTGTTTTTATTTCTGGACTCATGAGCATGAGTTGGAAGGTGCTGGATGGCAGAGCACTTTCAGTTTTCCTACAAAATGTGAAGCCTTTGATACACTATAGAGCACTTGAAAGTTCAGGATCTGGAAGGCATCCAAATGTACCTGAATGGTGCATTTCAGGTTTTTTATTAGCACAAGAGGGACAAACAGACAGCAGAATAGGGAAAAAAAAGGATGAAAGTCTCATGGAGATTGCTGAGGGTTGCCAACATGAACCCTGTCTTGAATCCAGATTATTGATTAAGAAATGCGAGAGACCACAAAAAGGACACAGTCCACCCTTAAAACATTTTGAGATTATAGGAAAAAAGTAATTTAGATATAAAATAAAATAGTATAATGTGATTGCATGCAGGTGCTTTGACTGGGATTCTGTGCGGTGATTTGTGTGATAAGGAATGACTGCCCTTTCATCCAAGTCACATCCCCTGGGA
This sequence comes from Haliaeetus leucocephalus, assembly GCF_000737465.1. Lineage (NCBI taxonomy): Eukaryota > Metazoa > Chordata > Aves > Accipitriformes > Accipitridae > Haliaeetus > Haliaeetus leucocephalus. Next base: position 9,758,755 of record NW_010972764.1, on the reverse strand, counting down.
TCTGCAGCAACTTCCAACTCATACTCATCCCTGCAGACGGGCCACCCTGGATTAGCAGGCACTAACAGTGATCAGGGTCATCTTCTCTCCATCCTGTTGCGTTCCTGCATTCTCTTTGGGTGTCCTTCTATGGGGCAGAGGGTGGGGGCACAAAGCTGCAACCCCACATATCTCATCCCACTCTCACCTTTGGATGTCTGCAGACTGCACTCTGTCCATGGCTCTCTGCAGGGTACAAGGTTCTCCTTTGTTGGACACTGTGCTCGTCTCGTCCAGCTGTCTCCCAGAGCTCCCTGGTGATGTGCTGGGATTCTGATGACCTTTGATTCCATGGGTGCTGTCTCCTGAGGAGGGCAGGAAATGCACCCAGGAGCAAGAGGCATCACATTGGAGTAGGAAATGTCTCTCTAGGGAGACACATGATACAGGGCTTACTGCAAAACCACACAGCCCTCCTCCCTTCTGCTGCACCTAGATAGCAGGGCTCAACTCCCCAAACACTCTGAAAAACCAACGCCTGCCTCCACCACTGTGCAAACCACATGCTTGACCACTTCATCTTGCAGAGGGAGCTGGTCCACTGAGCCTGTCTCTGGCTCATTGAAAGGTTGAACGAGCCATCATCTCTTGCCATAAGTTATCACATTTATTCTCTGAAGTTACTTTTAATACACATTACAGACCTAGTGCCCACACAGACCTAGCGTCTGACAAGAACAAGACAACTGGTTTATCTGTCTCCCCAAAACATTTTAATGAACCAAAGTCACCACTGTAGACTTCATAGAAGTCATATTTACCATCTACAGACAGAAAGTAGGGTGGGAAGAGAGATACCAATGTTGTCTGCTGCTCTTCCAGTGGGGGGAAGTTTCTTAAGATAAGCCCAGATATTGGTTTCAATTTAAAAAACCTGCTTGATGCTTCAGAAGAAAGCTAAAAAACTAGCAATCATAAATTTGTGTCATCTGCTCAGGTATCCCCTATTCCGTAGGTGGCCAAAATTTTATGTATTAGAGAAAAAATTTAGCTGGCGAGTTAAAGTGGGGAGGGAAAAAAAATACAAACAAAACTCTCTTCCTGACTTTTTTACAGAAAAAGAATCCTCCAACGGGTGGGATTTAATTGTCCATGTTACCAATAAAGACTGTCTTGGATCCTTAGCAAAGAGCTTCATTCTCTGTTTCACTGTGAGCTAGGGACTGAAGAATGTTATTTATTCTTCCCCCCACTCCCCCTCTCTGAATCTCATTCTCTCTGTGAATGGACTGTGAGTACTTTATCCACTGCTAAGGCCTGTGAAAAGAAATTCTATTATGAAAGTTAAATCAATTACCTCTAGCTAAATAAGTCTCTGCTAATGTCAGAGAGTCGTCTTCTCTTAAGTCAGTCACAGGTCTGGAAAATGGGGGGAGGAGGCCTGGTTAAGAGGGAGCATTTACAAACATTCACAAAAGATGTTATCTCCATTGTGATATTCATGCAAAGCACTCAGTGGCTGAACTTGTCATTGAATTTCCTTTTTGGACGTGCTCCCCATAATGCTGTCATCCATATTTTCCTTAGAATTTACTATATATTCTGTGAGAAAGTATTCAATTCCATTCCAGACTGGCTTCACTAAAGATTCAGTACATGTCTAAAAGGACACTGTTCTCAGATGAAGAAATGAGACTATAAGGAGGCAACAAAAACACAGCACATAACAGGGCAAGAACGAGGGCAAGAACTAATTTTAGGTGACATTTCCAAATGGGAAAAAAATCAGAGAACTACTTGGGTAAGACTAGAAGGAGGGGGAGGGAGTAGGAAGGGGGTAAGTGGGATGAACATTCACAAGCTTGTCACATAAAGTCAGGGCTACTGTGACAGGAGTGCAGAGACCAACTTCACACCCTAACCCTTGAATAAGACACAGCTGTATTCTGGAGTTTTTCAGATCGCTGTTACTAATTTGTTTCACCATCGGAAGGATCAATGAAAAACTGCCTACTAGGAGCTTGGAAACTCCCTGAAGCCCTTTCCTTCTTTCCACTGATAAAAAAAACAGAAGGGCAGAGCTGTACTGAGTGTGGAGACTCATCCACAGTATCTCCCACGCTCAGAGCACTTCCATCAACAACCTTCAACTTACCTCAGTAGAAGTGGGACAGGCTTCTGCATTCATTGAAGGACTCATGTATTACCATGTTATCATAGCTATTAAAATGGCTACAGACCAGCATTTCAGATCTATGGAGAAAACAGCTTTGAGAAAAGGAGTCAACTGACATCCAAAATCCTTGGTTGATGCCTCTTCCTGTGTGTTGGGGGAAAGGATTACTTCTGCATGAAAAAAAGTTTTGTGATAAGGTGTGAGCCCTCTGACACTTTCTGATTTGCCCCTCTAACCCCCACGCACGCGCGCACACACTCCCTCTGCACTGCTCCTGGCCACTCCAAATGCTTATACTAAGTGGTTTCACAGTTCATAGCTCATGCTTGCTTCATGCAGCCATGTGGCTATAAAGTTAGTAAAAGTTCCTTCAGCATTTTTTGTTTCTTGTCAGGACTTGCTTTTATTGGAAAGCGTTATGTATGGCATTATCTGTGGGGTTTTTTTGTTTTTTCTTTTTTTCCACTTTTAAGTCTATCTAAGCTGATACTGGAGTGAATGTGTTTTATCTCCTTATCCTACATAATTTAGGAGGAAAAAGGCCTTAGCAAGTTTTCAAAGCATTTTTTTCACTCTTTTTTTTTCCTCCTTGAGTTCTCTTTTAATTTAATATATTTGCCCTTTTTGTTTCCTCTTTTTCAATTTTCTTCTGCCCTTCTCATAATTTTCTTTCTAATTATTTCTAAAATGTCATCGGTTGCCTTCTAAAATTAATTGGTCTCCCACTGTTTCAACGCTTTCCTGTTCTACATTTACAAGATTCTTATTTCCACTTTCTCAGTATTGCTTTGTCCTGTGGGACAAACAGCTTATTTGTTATGGCACTTTTTCTTCAAGGCTTGGGGCTCTTTGGCTCAATTTGTGTTATGACACTGCAGAGCTCAATTGGCTCAAGGTGTATTATGACTTTCTAAAGAGTGGTGCATGCTGAATGTGCCTCCTGTTGTTGTTTACAAAGCATAACAACAGTGCCAGGAGCCTGGACTTTGCAAGACCAGAGAACTCCTGTTTGACAGAGATTAGGAGTCAGACTTTTTTTCTGAAAGGTTCAGAATCTGTATAGGTTTATTTTAATTTAAATGTACACGCTTTTCTCTGAAGACTCCTTAAAATTTGGTAACTTATTTTTCTGAGTACACAGGGGATGAATTCTTCAGAAAACTCTGTCCATTAACACCACAAATGAAGCTTTATTCCTTCCGCTACACTTCTCTGTAAGTCCATACACCTGCAAGTCTTCAGGAAGTGGCATATTTGCACTGAAACAGTCTAATTGTAAAAGCAAACCACACATTACACAATCCACAAAAATTAGTGAAACAGTAATCAGGGGACAGTGTCTTCAGAGGTGTAATATAGGAGAGATGGAAGGGTGATGATCAAACAGTAGCACTGTAAAATGTATATACCAGTGTTGTTTTGTTTGGTTTTTTTTTTCCTTAAAACTGCTTTATTATTCTTTTTACATAGATGTTTATTTTCTAAGTTTAGTTCACCACCATATCCATATCTGGGGTCCTTATTTTTGTATGGATGCTATAGACTGAAACTGTTGTATAGATGTTTCCAGGTATAGCTGAGAAGTCTAAAAATGCTATGAAACACACAGAATCTAATCTTCCATTTCAGTGGACTTTATCTGTCTGTATATCATATGCCTGAGCATATTTAAGAGTCTCCGTAACAACTAAGGTCTGAATATTTTCTAGTTTAGGCTATGTTGAAATTGCAAGACTGTACAGAGAGTTTGCTAGGTCTCCATTCAGCTGTGTGCATTTCAAAACAAGAAGTGGACACGCCGCTCTCCAGTTACAGGCTGTTACTGGAAGTAACTGGCCACAAGGCATTTACCGAGCGCACTAACCCTGTCTCCCGTCAAAGTGGGCATGACTGCAGTGCATGCTACAAAGTGCACCTTCTCTGCTGATGAGGCTTGGTATGGAACGCCCTAGGACTGCAGCATCCCACGGTGCAGTGTGTGTGGGTGGCGTGGCGTGCACATCCCGTGGTGCAGTGTGCGCGGGTCAACACTTCCTGGCTTGGCACATCTACAGATGATTCCAAATAGATTTCTCTGTAATGTCTGGTCTGCTGTAAATGGATATATGCTGCTTTGTAATTTGCATATAAACAGAACATCAGCTTTCTACAGGAATTGGACTGACCCTGTTACTGTTACATGAAGTGCACTTACTAAACATTGTTTCTTGATATTTTGTAGAATGTTAAATATAGCCATAATTACTGATTGCAAAATCTAATTTTATGCTTGAATTAAACTACTGCACAACATATTTTTTTTTCATTCGCAAGGCAGAGTCATATTAATTATTTGGCAAATTTATATACTGACATTTGTTATATACTTTTACAAGAGTTTCTTACAATGATGTCAGAAAGGTAACTTATAGCAGTTTGTTACCAGATAAAAGCCATTTTATTTTCAGTAACATTTTTCACATTTTTCAACATCCTTTTGCAATAAGAGTCTCATTTAGAACTATTGATTATTCTGCCCAAAGAAAATTCCAGGATGGATTTGTGTGTTACTGCTATTGTCTTTCCTGAATGGCCTGATACTTGATCATCTGAGGTCACATTTTTGGAGGAATCTTCTTCAGAGATCTCTATCTCTTTATCTTTATTAATCAATACAATGCTCTTAGCCTCCAAATTGCAAATCTTTGCAAGCATAAAACTTCACCTGCTCTAAACCCACAGAATCACATTTAGAGGAAGAATTGATAATTTTGTGACTTGAACATGTAAAATCAATTAAGAATAACATTTCCTTTTCTTTCTTCACTAATGAACTAATAAATGGAGAACTACAATAATGCTCTATCACTTATATATAGAACGGAACAATTTATGTATGTGCAGATATACATGCTTACCTGATCTATCTTGTTACAGTCTATCCAGCATATAATGCATTTTGTATATAGAAAACATATTTAACAATTATATTTTACAAAATGTTCTTCTGAATTAGTCATTTATCCAGAGAAACAAGGATGCCTCCTGGGCTGACGTTGTTGTAAAATGCTAATGAGATTTACTCTTAGTAAGGATGGGAGCTCAGAGTCCAGCAAACAGTAGGTATCCTTGGAACAGAAAAAAGGAGTTTCTTAACTTATAAGACTGTCAAAGAAAACATGATATTCAACTTAAAAAGCTAAGATCATGGGTCTCAAATTGGGAATTTAATTTGAATATATATTTAGATACAGAACCAAACCCCAGAATTACTGGAAGCTATAAGGTTCTCTATCAATTAAGTCAACAACTGGATGTCCTTGTAAGTTAGCTGAGTTAGATGCTGAGATAAGAATGCAAATTTTGTGGGATTGTTTATCAGTCAGATTGTAGAAAATCTCTCTTCATTATCTAACATTTTTTAACAGATGTGCTTTACGATTCTAGCTAAGCTATGGAAGTCCCAAATTACAGGTGAACGTGCAAGAGTCCATGCCTGCTAAAGACCATAAGGATTCATCATAGAACAATTACAGGGACATGGTGGGTTCTACTTTTAATCAGAAATAAATTTTAGCCTGCAGTGCAACTCAATGAAATGGAAAAATCACTTGCTGACAAAAAGGTCAACACGCCCAAACCACCCACGCTCATGCAAAAGAGAGCTCTAGTTCTGTAATATTGGCACACATTGATTCTGTCTTCAAGGATGCTACCCAAATTCACAGAATTAGTGGAAAATTTTAAGGTATTACAGAATGACAGCCTGTAATGGGAAAGAACTGAAAGGACAAAAAAAAAAAAGAATTGTTCAGGTTAATCCACAAGAAGAACAAAGCATGTCCTTGGACAAAATGCCTTAGCAGTTTGTATAAACATAAGAGGGGTTATTACAAATCAGAGCCAAGGTTTCAGACAGGGTGTATTACTGAAAAGAAATCCTCAACAACTCAATAAAGTAGAAAAATTGATGGATTTCTGAAGCAATAAAATGTGGAAACCTGCAATAAGTTAATTGTTAGATGGCACAACCTTTCATAGCACACATTACAGTTATACAGGTATTTAAAATCTGAACTGGGTAATATCAGAGTGTCCGACAATATTTTTAAACAGATACTCCAAAATCTTTTCAGTAACAACTGACCCAAATATCCATTCTTAAGCTTGTATCATTACTTAAAAATTTAACATTGGATCATCTTTTATTGGAAATTTGAGTTCACTATTTTTAACTGACAGGATGGAGTTTGAAAGACATTTAGGTTTTCTCATGTGTTATGCATGCACATACATCAGTTATTGGGGTAATTGGCAGCAAACTCGAAATACACAGTTTGGGGGCTCCTATAACACTGTAGGAATAGGAGTGTTACTGCTCACTAACAATAAATATGGCAATAAATGATGAGTACAGCATCGCTTCTTGTATTTTCATATGTACTTGATAAGTATTTGGAGCCTAAAAGTGACAGATAAATATTTATCAGTGATTTAAGGAACGGAAAAGACCATTGTGTTCTATTCAGTTTGACATCCTGTGTAGCAGAGGTCACAGATATTCACTCTAAGAAAAATACGTATTGGAGATATGAGCACTAGAGAATATGGATTTATTACATTGTGACAGATAGAAGACTTTGGAAGGACAGAAATGTCAAAGAATATTATATTAGCATGTGATGTATATTATGGACACACAGATTTTTTGAAGTTATTAATGCACAGTTGCGCTGCCATGGTAATAGCTGGTGGTAATTAATGCAAATCTTATTAGCCAGAAGAAGTCATGTGATAGTTTTGTCCCTGGAAAAATAGAACTACTTATACCCATAGGCCTGACCTACAGTGAAGGTAAAGGATATAAAGAGATAATTGTAATCTCAGGTCACGGGATGAATTCACGCCATTCCAGAACTGACATGGAGAAAGGACATAATGAAACAGGCTGACTAATCTGCATCTGCATTAAGGGTCTGATTGGGATGATGGAATAAACCATACCTACTTTATCCTATCAGGCACTCCAAGACAAAAGAAGCCTGCAGGAGTAGAACTGTAATACAGTTCATAAACCTGCTGGGCATAATCACGGTGAGTTACAAATGGATTAAGGACCAAATCAGTGGTCTGAAGGCAAATGAACATAATGTCTCACTTGAAAAAGATTACCAACAGCCTGACATTCAGTATTTGTTCTGAGAAAGCCCAAATGATCAGTGGTATCATTGATCTGATAGCTGTGGCACAAATATATTTGGCATTGTGTAAAACAACAAATCTGCATCAGATAATGTTGGAAGGCTGTTTGGGTACTACAAAAATATTTTTCCCACAATGTATTTCCATTTGAGTGTACTTCTATGAAATTATAATAATTAGGGTCATATATTTTGCTGCAAAATTGAAATTAGATTTCCTTTATGTAATTTGCAAAGTCAGGTTCTGGGTATTAGTTTTCACCAAATGCCAGGCAGAATTAGTGCTTTCTGACAAATGAAACAAACAAAGACTGTACTTAGAGTTCTCTAAAACTAACTACGGAGAAACCACAGTGTTTGCTGCATCAATGAACTGGTACATTTGTATGCCATTTTATTATTTTTTAATATTTACCAGCCCCCCCACCCCACCCCATTTTGACTGAGGCAAGAAAATGAACACTCCTTGCAGGAGGACTGAGTTCATGACTATCACAAAACACTGGAAGTCAGCATGATAATGAGCCAATTTGTGTGGAAATGAACTCATTAATGCTAATGTTTTGCTGACTCCCAACTGATTCACGAACTCCTTAATAAAATTCAAAACAGAAGAAGGAGGTTCATGAATTTTGGAAGTGCTGAGTGAAGAAACAAAAGTATCTCTTCCTTATTCATATTTCAAATTCAGTGATCTACCCTGTGCTCTGATAATCCAGTCCCAGAATATATTCTCGAGAACAGTAGTTCATACAGAAGATCTCATAGCTGAATTGTAGAAATTCCCATTAGGTGGAAAAGAAAGTATTGATTGCTCCTAACTTTTAATTCTTTCCTAACAAAACACTTCACTTTCAAATGAATAGGCTTTCCAACCTGAAGAAAATAGGACTTTTTATGTAAGAAATCTCAAGAACAATTCTGCAAGATATTGTTTCTCAGGTATATGCACAGATCTGTCCATGCAAATGATGTTTTTACCAAGGCCCTTTCCTGGTAAGGTTTAACAATATCACAAGTAATTTCTACACCCAACCCACATACTTCAAATTCACCAAACTTTTTTCCTTAAAATAAACCCACAAAAAAACAGGGAACAGCTGAGGTCTGCAACAAAGGTAATACATGAAGTTTTGTTATCTCAGAGGAGTATTGAGAGTTTTATCACTATGAGCTGCAAAAAGTTTAGAAAACTTCTGCTGCAAAGGATATTGGAAGAGCAGGAGTTCACAAGGTATGTGCAGTTCAGATAAACATCTCAACTCTTAACTCAGAAAGATTAGGCTAGAAATCTTGTTCTTGTGTGCTTGAATAAGGAAGTGCAGAAATCCATCACGTGAAGCTACAACTACTTTATGAAGATTATAATATTTTTTTTAAAGAATTATGGAGGTAAATTTGCACTGAGTTTATTTTTAAAGACTGCTATTTATTAGGTTAGGTTAAGATGATACAGGGCCCAATTAACACTTAATAATTTCTAATTATTTTATATACTTTAATTCATACTTAAAAGCTCTAATTACCTTCATTAAAATTTTAGGAAATTATTCTTCTTGACAGTACAAATTACTTCAGTCAAAATTGCATTAACATTTATTGTTATAGTACCATGGCCAATACAATTGTATTTCTTTGCTACCGAGCTACAGGTCTAGCAAGAAACAGAGGCAAATTAATTTAACACAAATATACAGGTCTTTTATTTCCTAACCAATAATCAAGATTTATAATAATAATTTTCTCAGTGTGACAGCTATACAGTGGTACTACCCTTTACACAATCTACTCAAATTAATCATTTTTCCTGCTTCTTTTTCTTTTTTTTTTTAATTAAATTGAAACACCTTGAGTGGATCAAAAGTCTTTGGCTTCATATCTGAAGTAGGATATGTAGGAGCATGATCACCTCCTAGCCTAATATCTAGCATTACCTCAGAGTCTTTTATCTTTTTGCTAAGGTAAAATATCACAACTTACTTTCCTTTTCAGTTCAGCTTAGAAATTCCAAAATTTTCAGCTTGCTGATGGTTTGAATGAAGATCAAATAGTGTAGTTAGGTGAAGTAAATGGCAGTGATATAATTATGTATAATTTCATGTATTTCGTCTGTGATTTCTGCAGGCTAGATTTGAATGATTGGTACAACACTGAGCTGTTGTGCTGCTGAAAAGTCACTCCAGAAAACATTTTGACCCTGCAGCATAGCTCAGAGAAAACTGAGCTAATTTTAAGCAAGCAGTACTATAAACTAGATCCAGGGCTCCATAAAGGATGTTATTTTCATTACTGAAACAAGTTAATTTTAATCCAATGGAGGTATCTCAATACTACGTTTTATTTACATACCTGAGAGATATTTGAATCATACTTATCCTTCCTCTTCCTCCTCACTCTAGAAGTGTAATCAAATGGCAACTACATTTGTACCAATCAACAGTACCCATTGAGCCCATGACCTCCTCCCAAGATCCTTGTTTTTAAGTGACGGCAGACCCAACAACAAGCAGGTTGCAAATCACAGTAATTGTACTGATGACTTACAGAACGTCCTTGCCTCTGGACCTGCAAAGACTTTTTCCTGGCATTTGGGTTTCCCCATCCATTGCATCATGTGACAGAAGATGAGCAGAAGGAAAAGGTCTAGTTAGAAGTGCATTGCTGCAGACATAACAGTGAGCACAGTTTGCATCCTCTTCACTGCCCACGCCTTTTTTTTAAGGAGAGGGAGTTTTTGGAAACAGCAACAATATGGTAATTTTGGCAGCAAAAACACCTCCCAGAGCAGAGAGTTGCAAAGGGTCACTTGCATGCAGAAAAGAGTTTACTTGTGAGCAAATTACCATCAAGAAATACTGTTTTCCCTAAAGAGCTCTCATTGTAATTCTACCTGTCGATACCAGATGAGTATCTGACCACACAATTTATTCACTTAGCAATAGTCAGGTAATGATCAGTAGCTTTAAGTTATTTCTTCAAGTCCTATTTATATGCTGTCTCCCATTCAGCCTCTGCAGCACAGAGTGGGTAAAAAAAAGTTAGATTTCATTTCTGGGAGCCTCTGAAGACTACTGCACTTCAATGGAGATTCACCTGCACATAGAGCAGTTGATCTACAGAAGCATATTTTGCACAGATGGAACACATTATAATATAAAATGTTATTTCAGTGATCGGTTTCTCCCTTGTGCAGAGAAATATGTCCCAGATAAGCTTCAAAAACACATACTTTAGCACCAGAGCAGATAGAGCAGTTTATGCAGGTGGATAAAAGAACTATAATCTTGTTAGGAGGAGTTATATCATAGATGGAATTTCTTTGAGTATTTAGGCCTTTATTTATAATCTTCATAAATCACCTGAGCAGACAATTCAACTTTGAAAAGCTTAAACTTGCTGACAAAACAAAACTGCTAATAGTGAAAAAAGTAGAACCAAGAGTTAAGTAAGCAGTTCCCACTATAGAAGGAGAAAAAATTGGATTATGTGCACCAGCTGACTAATGTCATATTAAAATAGTATTGAGACATCTACAGAAGGAAAAAGAAAATCATTGATTGCTTAAAAAGGGAAAATAATTGGGATAAGGTTAAAGCAGAAGCACTATGTGCTATTCATGACCATTCTGCTCTGTAACTTCATTATGAAACACTAAAGTATTGACGTAACTTAAGCTCTCATTCAGAGGACACTGATAAAAGATTTTCAGTGTCTGAAAGGAAAAGAGTTTTTGGAATGAAAACTTTTTCTAAAATTAAAAACCTGCAGTTTATAATAATTATTACTACTGAATCACATTAAAAACTCAGAACAATATGGAGAACAGAAGTTTGTTATTTTGCCTTTTCTTTCCCTTTTTCCCTCACCACACACTCTCCAACAGAGTTGGTGGTGAATCAAATTCAATGTTACAGGGAAGTTTCCCAAGTACGTGTGCCTATGACTCTGCCTCAGGCTCCAGCCTCCTACGGACACCGCACAGAGTATTTGAGGAAGCCAGTGAAGCTTTAGTTAGGTTCATCTGTCTGCCTAGAGACATTTTCAGGATATATTCATAAGCCTGTTGTGTGACGAAGGGAGAATGCAATGGACGGCAGTATGATGCAGGTGTACCACAACTTTGTGACTCAAATTGGATTGGGAAAGAGGATAAAAATAATATTTGTGACTACCACTAACATATTAAAGTTGGAACAGACAGAACAACTGGAACAGTTTTGTCTCCATCCCTTTTGTCTGCTGGCAAAGGACAAACATCTGTATGTCTGACGCAGAGTAAAGCATTAGCAAACGAAAAATCCTTGAAAAAAAACTCAGATTCACCAAGCAAATAACTACTTTTATCTTAAACCATTTCTCTACCTATATTTAAAATTGGATACTCTTTCACTTTTAAATACTTCTTATCCTTCTGAACCAAATGTCAAATTATGTAACCAAATTACTTAAAAAAAAAAAAGAAAAACTAATAAATAAGTAAATAAATCAATCACAGACACCCTACCCATTTTGGTGTTTTCAGAAATAAAGGATCAAAGTTAGATTTTTAAAATACCAGGAAATGACATTTCATCCACATAGCGTGTAGCCTTCTGAAACTGCTCTATAACTCCAGTGATTTGACAGGAAAAAAAAAAAATCACCACCCTTTACTGAAACATTCAATTAAACAATTTTGTTTCCACTTAGAAAGGTCACTCATCATGCTCTCTTTGTCAAAGCAGTCATTTTCTTTGCCTTGTATCTAATTAATTTAAACTTGGCATATATAATTCTTGAATGACAGCCCTTAACACGTTTTGAAACCATGGATTATAATGGACAATCATACTGCCTCTCTAAGGATTTTCCTACATAGAGAAGATCATTTGCAGCAATCTAGGGTGTAAATTTATAGCACAGTCATCACTTATTAACTTCACCTGCAAACACTCAGTGCTCTGTACTCATGGGTATTATGCCATACTTCGCAAGTGGAGTAAATGGCCTCATGGAAAAGACACTTGTAGTAGGTAGCAGAATTTTTCAGACGAGCAGTCAGTATTGAGAGCACTGTAAATTTATGCTCTAATTTATATTCATTAATTTTCACTAACTTGTCTGCATAGGCAAACCTTGATATTTCAAATCAAAGAAATATACAAAATATTTTATGGTGACCGCTGTTTTCACTTCATTGATTACATTATGTATATACACTGAGGATAATTTTCCTTCCCCTTCAATCAAAACTGAACAGAGCCTGTTTCAGAGTTTCACTAAAAGTGTGATATTCCTCTTTCTTATGAATGCATAAGCATTTCAACCTGCTTCTTCAGACAAAACCTTACTGCAACAAGCCAGGGAGCAGGCAAAGATGGGGTATAAATGGTAGGCACAGAGGAGCCAGTCCAAAATGGGGGGTGAAGAGTTATCAAAATGTGACTCTTCCCAAACTCTAATTTTTATTCCCAAATACTTCCGAGTCCCAAATCTTAACTGAAACCACCAGAGCTGAAGAAACCTGTCCTGTGGACACGAGGCCTCAACAGAGGAAAACAACTTTACTTTGAATATGTAGTCCAAGAGGTGTCCTTGGGGACACCAAGCCTGGAAGTATAAACTGGAAGAGGAGGTACAGACCGCAGCGAGCAGTATCCCAACCTAGGCAGTAGCTCTCTGGGGTGGGAGGCAGACGAGACAGCCTCAGCAGCTAAAAAGCATTAGGGCCACTAATGTAATCCAACAAATAAGGAAGAAAATAACGCCAAACAGATATGAAAAAGAAAATTAGTATCATACAATGATACAAAATGTATGCAGCTGCTGAGTATGATGGGGATGCTAAGTAAGATCACAAGTAAATGTAATAAGAAAGAGTAGGTACTCAAAACCAAATGGGAATTAACCCATTAGAACAGAAATTCTTTCATAATTTCAGAGATGACGTTTTAACGGAAGCTTGAAGTCTCTCCAAATGAGTCCCCTATATGAACAGAATTAGTGGAAGAGGTTTCAGGTCCAGAACTTTTTTTCATGGTGTTAGTTGCTATTATAAAAATTATTTAATTTGTAAAAGGTTACTCCATATAATCTTATTTTATCTTGATCTAAGGTTAAAATGCTGTCTATTCACTGCTTTGGAACTAGGCTATTTCTTCTTTTAGCTGTAGAAAACCCCACCTTATCTTTTTCTCATACCCACATTTCTCTAATGGTTACCATATATTATTTCTTGTGTTATCTTATAACAAGGACTACTCTCAGGTGTAGTCAAAGAGTTGGAATCAAATGATCAAGTCTCTGTCTGTTTCCAGACTTGCTGAGAGCAGAGACTGAGTAGGGGTACAGAGAAAAGTTTATCTGTTACCCAGAGGTCTGTTCAGTCTGTTTTAAAGTTTATGGGTAAATGAATATATGGACTGCTTTGTTTCTGGAGAAAGGATCATTCTCTATCTGATCAGTAACTGTTTATGTGATCTGAAATTGTCAGTGATGCAGTATTTTGGTTTGGTATTTTGAGACTTAGCATCAGACTTAAACTAAAGCATGGCCAAATGTTCATCTGCAGATGTTTAAGGAGACGTTAGCCAAGTATATCAGCATGGAGATGAATAAATGGGGAATACTGGTTTCTAAGTGTAGTTTGAGAAGATGAGGTATGTTCTTACTGCTAAAATCCCATACATAATAAAATATAACTCATTTTCTATGTAATAAAGTGAATGCTTTGGAAAGAAATCTAGGCATATGTTTATAATAATAACACTGATACTTATAATTTATAGTGTTCTGTATTTGTACGTAGCTCACCAAACTCTTTACCTCACAACACATTTGTGATGAAGGTATATATTTTTCCATTTTTAAACAGGAGAATGAAACATAATATTCAGAAGGACGTTATCAGTTTTTTTAAAAAATCAGCTGAAGTACTTTTATCTCCTACTACTGTGTGTATCCCCAGTGTTATTAAGGTAAAGTTATTAGTCTTCTTTCAAATGAGAATACTCAGGTTGAACTCTTCAGAAGATAGGTTCTTCAGCTTATGTGAAGCACTGTATTTAAGAAAAAAATACTGTTTCCTTTATACAACTTATCAGGGAAGAAGAAAATGATAAAACATTTGAAAGTGTTAACTCCAAAGTTACAAAATTAACTAATGGATTTGTTTAAAGACATGTTACTTAAAACTACTTTTAGCATCCTTTTTAGTGAAGCGTGGTATATTTATGCACTGAAGATTTTAGATTTCTTCCAGATGAACCAGGGTATTGTAACATTTGTTTTCAGATGAATACAATGGGAATAATGTATTATAGTTCATATATGAAGTGTTTAAATGGCTAAGAAAACACAGCAACTTCCTACCTTCATTTGTATTTTTTACTTGTGTTAGTGTTTCCTACCCTAAAGCAATGGCCCATTTGCAGATTACCAAGCCAATCCATTCACCTGTGGGCCTGCTCCTGGCTCTTCTCAAATGCAGCCAGATGCCTAGCAGCCTACTAGCTGGAGGTAGGCACAGCACAGCTGATCTGGTGACATACAGCAAAGCTGGCACTGCAGGGAAGCACCAGATCTATTGCACATGTCCAAATCAACAGCAATGTCTGCATAGTCCTGACAGAAAGGTCAAGCCACAGGGAGAGGTTCAGTAATGTGACAGCCTGAAAGACTGGGGATTAGCAGGACATACAATCAAGTGCATAATAATGAGTTCAGCTGCCTTTTTAATAGGCATTTTACAACTGTAATTGTTGGGTTAATTCTTCTTCCTTCTGGTTCATCTCACTGGACTCTGCATGCTAGGTAGCAGTTGAGCTCGTCTCCTTGTCTTTGAGTATCAAGTGACATATTTCTATATATTTTATTTTAAATTAACATAATATATTTGTCTTGCTATCTTTTGCCAACATCAGCTCATCTGTCCAATTCCAGATAAAGCCAGTAAAAAGGCAGCCACTGCATTCTTGCAGGTACAGCTCAAGAGAATTTACATGTATTTCCCATTACTGTCAACTTCTGTCATGTACAGAAGAAACAGTAATCTTGGAGGCATAAAAAAGCAGAAAATTGCAGCAGTAATATGTGCAATATGAAGGAGACCCAGTAAGAGTAAGGGAGCTTTCTTGTAATTCTTATTCCTTGCTTAAGGAAGTATTTGTGTACTGGTATAAAAAGCAGTCAATTGTCTTTGCAGATTAATTCTCTTATGATCTTTTAAAACCTTCTAGTATTTTTGATTTTACAATTGGGAAGCTGACAACCTACATTTGTTCCTGAGTTTATAAATAGGAGGTTATATTTTAGTAAAAAAATGAACCTTCTTCCTCTTTAAATAATTATTATTCACATTACTCAGGCTTCGTTGTGCCTTTTGAAACACTAATTAGCTGTTAAATGCAGTGACAGAAAATATATTCCATTGAGAGAAACAATGTTAATATAAATCATAACAATTAATGACATTACAGGAAGTTTATTTTCTCCATTACGCTGAAGTCTATGTATGGTAATGTCAATGCAAAGATTTAATGAAATACCTTTTGTAGCAGCCCAGATATGCTGTTCCTTTTAGGACAATTATGGATAATGAATAAAATTTATATATTTACCTGTATGGATTATAATAAATACGGAACTTCACTTAAAAAAAAAACCCAGAAACAAACCAAAACAAAACAAAATCCCCCCAAAGCTATTGATAAACAAGGTGTCAAGAATCCGGATTTCTGAATCTGGCCTGTTGACTGAGCCTGGTTATCTTTCATCCATATCTGCTGATTTCTATACCACAACTAGAAATAATATTTTCTGTAACAATTTCCCTTCTCTGCCTGTTTGTGCATGTTTAGGATGAGGGTTAGAGGAACCTTCTTACAAATATTCTACTGTATGGCTGAATTATTTACAAATGGATTTCATTTTAATGCTTTAAAGGAGAAATGGCTAATATTGTCCTTCTAATTATTTTATATTCTTAAAAGAGTTGGCTAAAAATGAAATTTCTTTCCTCAAAAAAATTCTGAAGCTTTATTTTATAAAATGGCCCTGAATGTTTACCAAACATGGAATGAAAATTTCTTTAAAATACTGATTTTAAATATGATCTCATTAGATATTTGTTTCAATACTGTTAAAAGCATAAGAAAAATGCTGAAATTAGAAAAAAATGCAAAATTAGAAAAATCCAAGAGAAAAGCTCTATTGTGATGTTTGTTTCAAATGTTAGCTTTTCTTCATAGGGTGTTTCCAAGTCTTTGATCCTCTTCTTTTTAGAAGACTGAGTGATCTTATCTCTTGTTATCCAGAAGAATGATGCCTGCTATCTCCCCCAAATTTAATTCTCTATAGAAACACAAGAAAAAGGTGGAGAGAAGAAGGGAAATAAATAGCTAGTTATAACTGTATCTATAGACCTCCTTCCTTCCTTCAGGAGCGTTCAACTGTCTGAAGTTTATCACAGTACCCATTGATCAAATACCAGCAGGCTCCTTAGGTAATAGTTAAGGATTAAACAGATAATCTAATTCACATCCTTCTTATGGATTTTGATGCCTAAGACTGACACTATTCTTCATCAGGATCGCTCCTAGAGATCTATAAACCTCACAGACCATACTCCCGTTGGAGCTCAGTTTTCCCTTTGAAATCTTTTCCTCAGCCCTGGCACACCCAGATGGTGTGGCAACATGGATCTATTCAGGCTCACTTTAATTACTCAATCCTCCCTTTCCTGATAGGAAAACTAGTAAACTTTTCACAATCAGTAAAACTGTATTTCAAAGGACAGAATTGTACAAACAGAAAGACTCATATCTGAGCCTAATATATTGATTCCCCATCTGTGTAACCTGTGCCTTTCACAAACACAGTCCTTATTCCCTATTTCACAAATTACCAGCAGGATAGCTATTTTAATGGAAGTTATGATGTAAAATTCTACACACTGAGAAAACATCTGGGCTTTCAAACTATGTTTATGAGTTGCACTTCTATGGGACACTGTGAATCACTTTTCCTCTAGTTAAATGAACCAGGAG
The DNA here is from genome assembly GCF_000737465.1 of Haliaeetus leucocephalus. Classification (NCBI taxonomy): domain Eukaryota; kingdom Metazoa; phylum Chordata; class Aves; order Accipitriformes; family Accipitridae; genus Haliaeetus; species Haliaeetus leucocephalus. The sequence goes on along the minus strand of NW_010972764.1, from coordinate 9,741,395 downwards.
GTTCCGAGGTCCTTCTGAGACTTTGATCTCATGGTATTTTGTATTTCTGAGTCACAATTTACTTCTTGAAAACACGTGCTGCTATCATTAAATCAGTTTAGGTTTTGCTTTGAAATGATGTCACTATCAAGAATAAAATATAGGTTGGTTGTTTCTTTTCATTTACAAGAAACAAATGTAAATGAACAGTAATAATTTTTTCTCTTTCTACCACATGTTCTACTAATGTAAATAATGTGAACAAGACCAAAAGAAAGAAATATTTCAACAATATTGCATTTTGATTTTTTAAAGTAACCCTACGAAGAGAGTAAATTTTAAGAGTGGTTACCTTTTTCTTATGCGAAGCTAATCTCAGTTTGTTTTTAAATTGTTTTAGCAAAAATGCAACTAATAATATGTGATTTCCACAAAAGACTTCAAAATCTATCTATGACTAATTTGGTTTAATTTGTGAAGTATTGCAGTCAGATTCCAGACTGAATCATGACCATTATGTGTTCCTTGATTTTTTATGGAACAATAAAGATCACTTTCTAAGGGTAAAGAGAAAAAACCACCTACTTGCTAATGAAAATTATCATATATGGGTTATGCCAGAGCTCAGTTAAAGACGTGCAAGTCTACCTCAGGAAGAAGGGGTCAGAAGGGGATAGCCTCCAGATACTCTGTTGTGGCCACACTGTTGTGTGTGCACTCAGAATCACACGAGGTGATAGAGACTATAGCTCTGAATCCTCCTCCCAAAATAAAAATGATGGCGCTTCTTATCCTCAACCCTGGTGTTTCTTCAAACGCTCTGTATTCCATAAATCACAAAATGTATTATTTGAAGCATAGCTAAGAGTTACACAGTTCTGCGTCTGAATTCACCTGAACAAATTTTATATGCATTAAAATAACAACTGTAGAAGCTACTATTTCTCATTATTACAAGTGTTACCTGAATAGCAGCTAATCAGTGTTAAGAAATGAAATCATAGCTTTAACTTCTTTTTGCTTCTCTAATTTGAAAATTAATCCTACTAGTTTTCATGTCCATATTTCTAATAAATAAAGAAGTATTACTTTATGTATATGACCTCCATTACACCTTTTGAGATAAGAGCAGTCTTTTGTAAAATACAGGATTGGCAGGGAGATGACATAAACATCACTGTAACCAGGAATTTCCCTTAACTTTGTAGATTTAAACTACCTACAGTTGAAATATTAAAATGAAATAATTTATAAATTATGCATCTTCTAAATCATTTAACATCTGGAGAATGTAAGAAGAGATGAAATTTAATTGTTGTCAGTGTCTATTCTAGAGACCATTATATCAATGGGAGTCAGTTTATTAGTTCCAGTAGATTTTGCATCAGTCCCTGAACTACTCTAAACAATCAGAAATTCAAATTTTATCCTAATGGTTCCCTTAATACTTTGCTTATGATCAATGTTTATTTAAAACTTCACAAATGAGACTAAAGCTTCATTTTAACTGATAAATGCCATAGGACTAACTGAACCTTGACTATGAGTTTGCTACAAGTGTTTTCATGAAACACAGAGAGCAGTAACAACAAAATTCTTCATTGTTACTTGAGCAGTCACTATGATTGAGTGACAAAATGAAGCCAATTGTTTTGCATCAGTAAGTCACCTAACAAATAGAAATGTGCAGGGTATTCAATATACTGTCTTCCTACATCATGAGATTTACAGAAACACCTGCTTAAGTAATTTTATGCTGATTCACTTGGGAAAACAAAAACTCAGAATAAAGACTAACAGGCTGTCAAATATATTTTCCCTTTGCTTTAACATTTGCTGTCTTTTATTCCCCTGGAAAACAATATGTGGAAAATCAGTAAACGTGAATTTATTCTTCTGGCTAAACAATGACCAAGTTGATTTCTCAGTTTGACTTAATTAATTAATTAATTAAATATCTCAAGCAGAGGATTAGAAAGAAAAGACTTGGCCTCAAGCATACTTCACACTTTTGTTTTAAATCCTTGAAGTACCTGTACATAATATTGACATGTTAGCTATAGCTTGGGGAATAATGAAAATTTCAGAGAAGATTATTACAGCTTCCCATTCAGAGGCTGGCAAGAAAGAGTTAACTAGTACCCTCTCTCTCAAGACAGGAATTTGTAAGAATGCCTATGAACTTATGCAAAATTAATTGAATTGTGGTACGCTACATACAAGATCTGCTTTATTGAAATGGAGTTAATTTTGGCATTAGGACTGAAAGAAGGATAATTCTTAAAAGGATTTTGAATTGACAGCTGCAGTCCTACATATTTTCCATCAAAACTCATTTTTTGATGGAAAGCAGTCAGGAAGACTGCTTTCTATAGAAAAGTTAAATTTTTAATAAAAAAGGCCAGTTTTTTTAAATCAGAAAACCTAAAAAGAGGGTTATAACTACATAGCACAAGAGGCAAAAGCTGTCCAGAGAGCCTTGGCTACAGAACTGAATAACAGTTTGAAACACAGGTACAACGGTTTCCATGGAGCACTGGGTTAACCAGTCATATGTCATGTGTTTCTGCAGTGCAAAGTACATTACAGACCCAGTCTCAAATGTGTCCTCTGTTTTATCCTGGAACCATAAACAGAAGTGATTCCAGTCATTATTTTCAGATGGGAAACTGAGGCAGAGAGGAACTGATTTCTCAGGCATCACAGAAGGCTGCATAGATATTTAAAACTGAATGTTGCCTAATGCAACAATAGTTCTAACACTGGAGTATCAGTTACATTGCATTACAAGTTGTGAGTGTTCTGTAATACCATCCTTAAGGACATTTTTACACAAAGGAAGAATCTTTCACGTTCTTGTATTATGTGCCCAATTTCAGCACTAATGTGCTTTATAAAGCTGGACAAATAATTGTTTTCTCCTAGTCTCATTTTCCTTTACCATCAAATACAGGTTAATGATTCTTGCCTGTCTTTGTGATGTCCTTTCAGAACTATGTTCTATTATTGCTAATAAATACTGATAGTTTATTTTAAAGTAATTAAAGAATAGCTTTAAATTAATGGATTTCATAAGGAAAAAATCTGTTTGTTTTTGTTGTTGTTGTTTTTGTTTTTAATCCCTTGCTGTACCCATAAATGTCACACATTTTACTGACTTGTATTTATTTGCAATACAATATCACATAGCTTGGCAACTGCTAGCAGAATCTAGTTCAAGAACTCTTAAAAGCTTATGCTGTTGGATAATTGTATGATATACAATACTAGCCCCAAAAGAACTGTAGTAAAGTGGAAGGGACCTTCCTTAGCTTTGAGAGGGGCAGGGATGTATCGATCAACTGGCCACCAGTGTGATGCAGATCAATGTTATCCAAGCATGTAGTGAATTATGTATTATTTATTGATAAGGATAGGAAAATGCATACAAGGTGTTCATTAAACAGTTATTTTGGAGGGAGATGGTTCCCACGGTTAACTAGGGGAATGATTTAGCTACCCCGTACAGAAATATGGAAAGACTTTGTTTGTTTAGCCTAGCCAAATGAAAGCTGACAAAATATTATTAAGGTAAAAGTTAAAGAATAACCTAAGTACATAATTAGATGGATCCTGTAATAATATACAGAAACATACACTGATAATGAATAAACTGAATTTAATTTCTAACCCCTATGAGCTAAAATTCATGACACATTTTTATGCTCTGTGGCACAGGACTTGTTCCACTTTCTGAGATCATCTAGGAGTTTTATTTCATTATTTCATATTTTATTTCAATATCATATCATTGCAAGAACCTGGGATATTGGCAACATCCATGTTATTTTGTCTCTTCTTCCTACAGTGCATTAGAGTTATGAATTTTCATCTTTCACTACACGTTGTAGGTTCATTGCAAAAAGTGAATTTAGTCTGTAGTCCGCAGCCACTTCTAGTCTATACTTCTATTACATGCAGTTACATTATTTTGGATGGTATGGTATTATCCAGTTCTGTCTTCCTGGTTGTCGAAAACTAACCTAATAACTTTCTGGAAAGATTTCCAAACTTGCTCCATATTGTAGCTGTCTGTAAGTGTGTCACCCTGGAAACAAAATCACGATGCTTTCTCCTATCTGAAATTTGATACTAATAATAGTAAACAAAACCCACAATGTCTTTCGATGCATTTAATTTAATCTTTTTTTTTAATTTAAAAAGGTGAAAATGGGAACAAATATAACCAACTGAATTACTATAGTTAGTCAGCTGAGTTACTACAGTTACTAGCAGTTTTGCTTCATCTTTTAGCTGGATCACTGTCTTGTAGTGACAAAGTAAAAATTGTCTTTCTCACGAAGACAACAAAACCAGCTTTTTCTCCTCTGAGCAAGTAAGGAGTTTGAACTCAGGTCTTACATAAATGTATTTCAAATGTTTAATTATTTCTGAAATGTACAATGGGAGAAGTTAGTGAAAACAGCATTTTGGGAATGGAGGATCATGACTGTAGAATTCGAGGTACCTGATAGAACCCTTGCAGCCCCCCACAGGCTAAGCACTTTTGCATAGCACTGCTGCTGTCTTCAGAGGCAGATGATCCATCACCTCCTCAGCAGGAGGTATGGGAAATAAGAAACTATAGGAGAGGAAAAGAACAGTAATAACAATAATAACAGGAATAGCAACAGCAAAAAAACAATAATAGTGAGCATTTGCAAGTCAGGGATAATGTGTTCTATCTCAATCTTGCTGAGTTTGCAAGCCTCGCAAGGCTGTATTTTGTCACATGCTGAGATTCAAACCATTCATCAGACAAAGGATAAGGAAATAGTACCTGATATGACTTTCTGCAAGACCTTTTCACAGATTCCAGTGGCAAATTGAATTTATATGCTAATTTAAAAAAGAACTAAACAAAAAAACCACACCCCAAACAGAACCCAAACAAAAAAAGTATTAATGCTACAGAGATGAAGGTGAATCATTTTTTTATCCATCTCTGATGGTTTCTATTCCCAGTTTCTTCAAGATGCTATGGTGTCACCAGTACACTCTTGCAGAAGGAACAGACTTGCATTCTATTTTATGCTCTGAATTTGGCAGATCATGATTAGCTCTACAGAATCCACTGTGCTTTTATCTTCTATGTTAATATATCATAAAGCAGTAGCACAGCAACCTGACAAGAGTTACATATTCCCATCTGCCTGAGAATATAAGAAAGTGGAATTCAGGTCAAAGTAGGAAAAAGAAGAAGAGTGAGTTCTGCCTTTCCTGAATGGTTCCAAGGATACCTCCAGGAAATATGTTGCTTAGTGTTTCTCAGTTCATTTGCTTCTGTTCTATGACTACTTCGTGGATAATAAAAGTCCTAAGGAAGGAGCCTTAAAATTACTGTTTGGAGTTATGTTTCCCTTGCTTGGCTGGTGAAATTATTCAGCAGCTTATCCAGAGTGCTGTGGTGTTTTGAAGTCCACAGGCATTTCAGCAATTACAGGCAGTTTTATTCTCGCTGAACTGCTCCTTCCCCTGAAGTGATAATGAACTGAAGTTCACAGATTATTGTTCCAAGGTTTACAGCTTGGGCCAGGGACACGCAACATTGAGAAAAGATACTTTGCAGATGTACAGTCATGTGACAGTTTTCTTTGGTATTAGAAGCTGCGTAAAGTCATGCTAATTACAAATCAAAAGCAAAACCAAAACCAAAAGCACTAACAGTCAGTAATGGTGTAGAGGAGGATTTGCCTTTGATATTAAAACTTGTGTATGTGTCATAGGATTGGAAGAAACTTCATACATCCTCTTGCCCATGCTCCAGACCAACATATACATAAATTATTTCAACCTGGCTGTAAAACCTGACCTGGCTGTAAAAACTTTAGATTATGAAGATCCCCAAATGTCAAGGAAGCCTGACCCAGAGCTTACCCAAAGATGTTACAGAATATTCGTGTGAAGAGCTCTTGGATTAATTGCTGTAATCTAGTATTTTTACTGTACTGATATCAGAAAAAAATATCTTGGTACCATTTTGCTGCTAACTTTAAATGAGAACAAATTACAAGAGTACTCATGAGATACTGTTACAGCTTGTATTTGGTTTGCATGGCAAGGTTTTGTTAGTGGGGGGGCTACAGGGGTGGCTTCTGTGAGAAGCTGCTAGAAGCTTCCTCCATGTCTGATAGAGCCAATGCCAGCCGGCTCCAAGATGGACCCGCCGCTGGCCAAGGTAGATCCACCATCAGTGACGGCAGTAGTGCCTCTGGGATAACATATTTAAGAAGAGGAAAAAAACAACCCGCACAACAGAAATGGCAGCCAGAGAGAGGAGTGAAAATATGTGAGAGAACAGCCCTGCAGACCCCCAGGTCAGTGCAGAAGGAGGAGGAGGAGATGCTCCAGGCGCCGGAGCAGAGATTCCCCTGCAGCCCATGGGGAAGACCACGGTGAGGCAGGCTGTCCCCCTGCAGCCCAGGGAGGTCCACAGTGGAGCAGATCTCCACCTGCAGCCCGAGGAGGACCCCACGCCGGAGCAGGGGGATGCCCAAAGGAGTCTGTGACCCCATGGGAAGCCCACGCTGGAGCAGGCTCCTGGCAGGACCTGGGGCCCCTTTGAGAGAGGAGCCCACGCTGGAGCAGGTTTGCTGGCAGGACTTGTGACCCCACGGGGGACCCACACTGGAGCAGGCTGTGCCTGAAGGACTGCAGCCCATGGAGGGGACCCACGCTGGAGCAGGGGAAGAGTGTGAGGAGTCTTGCCCCGAGGAGGAAGGAGCGGCAGAGACAATGTGTGATGAATTGACTGCAACCCCCATTCCCTGTCCCCCCTGCGCCACTTGGGGGGAGGAGGTAGAGAAAATCTGGAGTAAAGTTAAACCTGGGAAGAAGGGGGGGGGGGGGGAGGGAAGGTGTTTTAAGAGTTGGTTTTATTTTCTCATTATCTTACTCTGATTTTATTGGTAATAAATTAAATTAATTGTCCCCAAATCGAGTCTGTTTTGCCTGTGATGGTAATTGGCAAGTGATCTCTCCCTGTCCTTATCTCGACCCACAAGCTTTTTGTTATATTTTCTCTCCCCTGTCCAGCTGAGGAGGGGAGTGATAGAGTGGTTTGGTAGGCACCTCGTGTCCAGTCAGGGTCAACCCACCACACAGTTTCACCCAAAAGAAAAGTTACACAGAGTTTAAACTCTTACGAAGTTTCACCCCATTCTTAAAATAGATTTGGCATAGCTGAGGAAACAATCTTGTTATGATCCTACACAAAGACATATTGAAACTGGAAGAAACACTGGCAATTCAGAAAGTCTTGGAGCACAACCCAGCAATCAGTGGGTGGAAAACACAGGATAGGAGCACATAGACTGCAAAAGTGACCCAAAGAACCTCACGTACTCACAACATTATTTGACAAACAGTGATAAAGAATAGTCTTTGACTTTCATAAAGAAAAAGAAATGTACCTTTTTGGTTACCGCAGACTACTCTGTAGTTCTGTAGAATTTTTATTTCTCTTTGGAACTGCAAGTCAAGAGGTTATTAAAAAATTGAAAAGTTAAAAGACATTTTCTTTCTCATTGGGCATTTCAGAAGAAATATTCAGTAACAGCAAGACACAGTTGACTGCTTTGGCTGTTTTTGTGATGTGCTGTGATTTCAAACATATTACTTCCAACATCTAGCATCCAAAATGAAAACAGTGGCTGAGAGACCAAAAGAAATTACTGAGAAAAATTGATAATGAAAGGACTCCATGTATGAGACATGCTAGTGACACATGTACGGGTTAAGCCCAGTTCACAAGACTAGGTGAACTGCTGGAAGAATATTGCTGCCAACCTTAAGGACTCTTGCTGAAAGGACAACTAGACAGATGTAACCCTCAACTCTTTTTTTAACTGTCTGAAAAACGCCCAACAATTCCCCACATTAAATCTCTGAGAAAATTCTAATAAAACTGAATGAGAGAACTATGAGAGAACAAATGTTGCTACTGAGCCTTTTTCTGCACAGACAGCCTACATACTTGACACCAGCAAATTTTGCTTGTACAAAAGAAACAAGAAATTTGATTTAGCTCTGAGACTAGCTGAATTTCAATGTACAGTCTTAGACCAACATTGCTTCAAGAACCAACTTCATAATTGTAACTAGTTTTTTGAGAGGGGTTCCCAAAGGCTAATAAAAGCTTCATAAATGTAAAAGGTCAGATAAATAACTCATCAAAACAAAAGACAAATACCCTGGGTAAGTAGCAAAGTTGCTGAATTGTCCAGGATGATTATACATTTTGGCTTTGATTCACAATGGAGAGCTACTTTACAGTAAGCAGCTGGAAGATACAAGCATATAAGAGAAAGTATAACAGGGTGGCACTGGGAATAGCACTTCTTTTTTTCCGTTATGGCAGTAAAATTCCGTAGTCAACACTGAAGAAAGTGACTCATCTATGATTATGTCCCGTTACTCTGAAAAGCAAAATAAATCATCTTACACCAGGTGTCATTCTGCAGCAGCTGGGCTGCTTTAGGTACCTATGCTACCTACCCTTACACTTACATGAAGTATAGCTGTGCTCCACTGCAGACAGTGGAAACCCATTTGAAACAATAGACAAGTAATTGTCTTTAAAATAATTCCAGACATTTTCAAGAAGTTAAATTATGTCCTTAATCAAATTACTCCTGATGTTAACTATGTTCCAAAGTCAAAATTTCTGTTACCCATATCCATCCCCTCCAAATGCACTTATTTTGACCATTTCTGGGGGCTGAGACTTTTATACAGGCGTAATCAGTTCTATTTTTGCTTGATATCCCTCCTAAAGAAAAAGTCCTGTGATTTATTCATAGCAAAGTAAGCCTATTAAAGTGTCAAAGGTTGAGAAATGAGAAATACTGGTACACTCATCAAAATGTTTTTAGTTGGGACACGTTGTATTGTAGTTTAAAAAGAGATTAATTGAAAGGGATTATTTATAGTGACTGTTTTCAGATAGCCTGATTGAAATTTAACTTGCTTGTATAGGGTGTTTTTGGGGTGGGTTGATGGGAAGCTGATTAATAAGCACAGCTGTCTTGGTGGTAACATGCAGTTTCTTTTAAAAATCATTACTGTATTTATATTTGGTACCACCACTATTGACAGTGATTAGGAAAAGAATTTAATGCATCTATGATTAAAATAAAATTGATAAGACATTTTTATGTAGTGCACATGGACATTATTTTTAGCTTAGTGGTTTATGGAATTGTGTCAGTGTTTGCTGATACTACAAAGTGGAAAGTAGCTCTGAACGTTCAACGATAGCATAGTTCTCTGTTAGAGAACTGCCTATCTGCTTTCCTTTATAGGGCAGACTAGAAACCCACTTATATTTACTATGTTTGTATCTCTGTGATAATAATATTTGCCATAAGGGATTTTGTAAAAAAAATTCTTCAGGAATTTAATTTGTGAGTGATAAGTATAGAATATGAAGTGTCAGATCAGCCTTAACCTTTCTTGCAGATAAAGGATTTACTGCTATGAAAAGTTTGGTGAAATTGACTGCTGAATTTATATGGAAAGGGTTTGCATACTCTTGGCCTTCCTTTCATTAGCACTTTTTGTCCAAAGCTATACAGGGCTTTGGCATTACAGGGAAATTGAAGGGGGGAGTTAATTTTTTTTTTTTCTTAAATCAACAGCATGCTGATCAGAAAGGTCAGATACTTAGACAGGTAACCAATATTCTTCAGGTAAGAATGGTCATTTATTTATGTTTTCTTTTTAATTATGAACTGTCATGGGTTTGTTACTTCTAATCGCTGTACTTTGCCCAGCTTTATAAAACCATCCAATTAAATTCATAACACCTTGCTTCCCACTACAACTCTATAAACTCAAAACAGTTCTTATGAATCCAAAGAAAAGCAATGTTGGGTAAAACATCAAAACAAAATTTATGGGAGATAATGAATTAGATTCAATACATTATTGTTTGCTTGGCTGCCTTAATCCTGTGAAAACTGATTGTTAAGAAAAAAGGTTCTTTTTAAACATCATGCTGTTTTTTTCAGATACTGTGTCCTAGCATGCCAGGAACAATTGCAGCACAGTCATACACAGCTTGTATTGTGATCATACACAAAACTTGATTAACTTATGCTATTTTTTGCTGGATTGAAGTCCTGCTCCAACTGAAATCAATAACAAAACTGGCTTTGGTTTCCAGAAGAGCCAAGAGTTTGTCCTTGGATCTAGTACAAGGAATGCAGGCACTGTCTTTCGTCTGAACTATTGTTATACTCCAACATGGTGTTAAGCAGCCCAGATCTGTTTCAGAAACTATTTTTCATATAAGATCTCTATCCAAGATCTTAACTACTAAATAGCCTCTGGCAGGTCCATAATGATGGGGTATTACCACTATGGGCAGATTAAACTAGAACTCAAGCAGTTGCACTCTTGTATCTTGCACAACTCAGCAGTGCTGTGCACCTCCTGTTCTGAGCTGCAGCTTCATGTCATCTGTTTACAAGCCTTGCTGACAACACCAGCAACTGAAATTGCCCTTATTTTAGTCAGCTGCCTATGTATGAAGTCTACTTCACAAATACATAGGCAAGAAAGATTCTGCTTTGTAGACTAAGAATAGTAACTTGACTGTAATTAAATTTCAGAGCTACTGGCTGCATGAGGTAAACGTTGGCCCTTCAGAACCAAGCTTCTGTTTCTACATCTAACTTTTAAGAAACAGGTATTTTCCTTTATTAAACGCAGACTGTCAGATATCAGAAGGGATTGTGTGACACAAATATTATCCTGTCAAAGCATATAATGGAGCCCATAACACTCATGTTGTTTTGCTCTTCCCTGAATTCTTAAGGTCCCTAATGATACCCCTTGGGAATAGAAACTATAGGTCCTTTCTTTATCACTGACAAGAAACCATTTGGTAACTCTGATTTTATCTACGTATGCAGAGAAGATCTGTAGCAGTCTTTCAGGAAGCAATGCAGAATCTCAAATTTCATTAAGAGCACAGGTCACTTTTTGTTTTCTCAAGCTAATCTCAGTATCTACATTACAAAAAAAAGAAAAAAAAAGAGATAAAAATAAACACTGATGTTGATGCACAGCTCCTCATCCCAAGGATTTTCAGAAACATTCTTCAAAGTTATCTTGAAAGACAATACAAAGTAATAGTTCAGTGCTAGTCTTTGTTATGCCATCTGTGGTTCACACAGCAGTCAAAATATAAGTCAGTGAATAAAACTGATTGTTCCTCTTACTTCTGAGTTACCTTTGTGGGTTCCACCAAAATATGGGAACAACCCAAGAAAATATGTTCTGAAGTAGACACATAGAAATTATTTTCTATTTTATAACCAAAGGAGCAAGTGAGAACTCAGCTGAAGTTAACAAAGTAACATCAGAACATAAATGTTTGGAAAAATGAGACTACACTCTACTTTCCTCAAGAAAAAATAAAATGGAAGTGAAAGTGTTATCAGCAGTAGCTGTAATGCTTTCTTTGAACAATAAAAAAATCTGAAAACATAAAAATTGTCCAGACCTGTTGTTCTGAGGCCACCATGATAATAATTTGCCACTGGATTTAAAGTTTATGCTTACTGAGAGGGATTCAGGGCTGCTATTTGATCATGCTTAGTGCTGGTGAATAAAGGACAGTTCCATTCAGTAATATATATATTATGCATATATACAGTCATTCATATGAATGGTTTTTGCTGAAGCTGAGAAAATCTAAGAAGCATTGACTTAAAAACCCCAAATTAGATAGAATAGAGAATGGAAACCAAGTTCTGTAATACAAACAAACAACAATTTGACAAGATTGTAACACAATCCACCCAAACTGAGTGATAAAATGACAATAGCAATTAAGAATGAATTTTAAAGAGATAAAGAGTAAAAAATAGATGTCACCAACCATAGATATCAAGGATGACATACAGGGTTCACAAAACTGGTAAGGACCCCTAGCATGTCAGGTTGTTTGCCACTTTAAGTGTATTTCTGGAATTACCTCACAAACTATGCAAATCTTAGGAAAGCCATTGCACAAGGTGAAGATGGTTTGTTACAAAAGTGGATTAAAATAAAAGAGTATTCAACTAATACATTTTTGCTAAGTATTTCTGTACCATTATTGCAATAAATGAATGATAATATTCTAAAAAAAAAAAAAAGAAAAGAACTATTCACTGTGAAGTTAGTCAATATTTACAAAAGACAAGCAATTTGATACACAAGGCCTGAATAATAAGCTCACAAGTGTCCAACAGGATAACAGGTGATATTTCAAAGCCCACTTAAACTATTTTTTAAAAATTAAATTAGTCAAAAAGCTTTAGAAAGTAGCCCAGGGTAGCCTTAGAAAAGATAAGATAAATAGTGTAATGGGTTAAGTGGTCTGTCTAGATGTAATAGACTTATAGGGATTTGGGTTTGCATGAAGTTCTGATTAAGATATAATTAAGAAAGACACCCAGGTGCTGGAGTGTGTCCAACGAAGGGCAATGAAGCTGGTGAAGGTTCTAGAGAACAAGCCTTACGAGGAGCAGCTGAGGAACTGAGGTTGTTTATCCTGGAGAAAAGGAGGCTGAGGGGAGACCTTATTGCTCTCTACAACTACCTGAAAGGGGGTTGTAGCGAGGTGGGGGTAGGTCTCTTCTGTCAAGTAACTAGTGATATGACGAGAGGAAGTGGCTTCAAGTTGCGCTGGGGGAGGTTTAAATTGGATATTACGAAAAATTTCTTCACTGAAAGGGTAGTCAAGCATTGGAATAGGCTGCCCAGGGAAGTGGTTGAGTCACCATCCCTGGAGGGATTTAAAAGGAGTGTAGATGTGGCACTTACTTAGGGACATGGTTTAGTGGTGAACTTGGCAGTGCTAGGTTAACGGTTGGACTCGATGATCTTAAAGTTTTTTTCCAACCTAAATGATTCTGTAATACAAGTAATCTATTTTACATAGATTAAGAGGTTACTGAAAATGAATCCTGTAAGGTAGCCATCATTAAGGAAACATCAGAAGAATGGAGTATTACTCATGTGGTTGACAAGGGCAGTAATATACTTTTTGTTATTCAAAACTTCCACCAAAAAAGAAATGCAGTAAAAATAAATTGCTGAGATAGATATGAAAAAATTATGGAGCAGGAAACAGGGAGGCATCTATATTTGGGTTAACTTGGGCCAAGCCTTTGTCATCAAATATGACGTATTCATCTAGCAAAGAACCACACAGGCCACAGTTACAGAAGTGATGAGTGCTCATGGAAGAGCTTTGGGAGGAGGAGTTACTTGGATGCTTTGTCCCAGAAATCTTTCTCAAAATTGTTGCTACAGCAGCCAAGGAACTGTTACATGTGGCTCCTTATGTGATGAAGCAGAGAACAGAATTAACAGCTGTGCTGAATGTGCAAACGGTGGATAACTTTCTTTGACTTCTAAGTCATTGACTGATTTAGACAAAGACTAAGCCTTTGACTTCTAAGAATTTTTCACAGATTAGCCCCCACCACACCCCAAAACCTCTTAAATTGTGGATTATTCCATTTCTTCATATTGCTGGTGAATTAATATTAATATCTAAAGGTCACTCAAAAATCTTGCCTATAAACTTATTTTCTCTACAGATTTATCTATAGAAATTCACGAGAGAATTTTCCCTGTAGACATACTCCTGTATGGGGAAAAATTCAATTAATGAGAAGCTAAAGCAAAGTCAACAAAGCAGTGATCCCTACTAAGCTGTACTACTCATCAGTCCTCAGATAGCAGGTACGCTGTGCTTCCTACTATTGTGTGAGCTTTGGGCATCAGAAATAATATACATCAAAATAATAATGGCCTAATGACTGATGCAGTCCCTATGTGATGTCTTGACCATTCTAGGATAAAGCTTCCTGGGTGCATATTTGATTCAAGAGTTCAGGAGCAGAGCTTCTTCTACCTAGCAGAGCCTGTCTCCAAGATACTAGGAAAAAAAGTCACTTGGAAAATCTGTTTTGAATTAATGCAACCTGAATTTCTGGAAATATATCATACTTGTCTGGCATCTATTTCAGAAAAAAACCATGTATTTGTGAAGAAGTTGGAGAGTTCTTATGTGGATTAAAAAGTTCTGAAAGGATACTGCATTATGACTTTATCAACTATTCAATACAATCTACAGATGAATGCAAGTTAAAAAAAACTACCCACAAACCAACAAAAACTCCTACCAATGACTAGTCATTCAACATGTATCTTAGGCAAAAGAAAAAAAAAACTGTGTTAACAAATTCACAGAAGGAAAAATAAGTGATGGAACATGTTTTTGAACAAGTACTGTGTTGAAACTAGATAAATATCTGAATCATTATTTTCTGGAATCTTTCATCCAGCTAGACAAATATTACTCTAAAATCCTCAGATGAATCCCACTGGAAACACATAATTTTAATTGATGTATATTCCCAAGAAAATCAATCCTATCACATCACAACATTGTGAAAATTGTTCAGGAAATGAAAGTTGACCAGGAAAAACAAACAAACAGACACATGCATTTTAAAATGGTTGCAATTACAAGCTGCAAAAAAAGTATCCAAACTCCCTCATTGCATATATATATTCTAGCTAAAACTATTTTTGTAAACACAGTGAGGGTAAATTGAATTTCATTTTTGCATATGGACAGTAAATCCTTCAATAGCCCAATATTTTAGGAATGATGCCTTTTTGTAGGTACATCGCTGAAAGGAAGCAGTTTGAAGTGTTAACTGTTGTGAGGGATGTTTTATGAGTACATTCACCTTGCATTTTGGGCTGGATATGGCCTTTAATTCCTGTCCTAAACTGAAGTGCTGCTGCACAGCTAATAAACATGGATGGATGAAATTATCCTTGTGTGCAGAATATAAATCAATTTGTAAAGCTCTTTGAGATGCTTAAGGGTGAAATATGTCATAGAAAATTATCACAGTATTGTGTGAGCATCAGCCCTTCTTTCTATGTTATTCCCATAAGCTATCCATAATAGCATCATCTTATGATCAGACAATGACAATATATATGACTGAAGCATAAGGATGGTTTTTACCTCAGAATAGGGTGAGATCAAATCTCTTTTCAAGAGTATTGACTGATTTCAACCTGTAGTTTGGATTAATGGCAAAATAAGGGCATGCTATTTTGGGTTATGATGAAAAAAATTGAAAAAAAAACCCAAACCTGACCTAGTGTATAGATATAGGAAGAAAATACAAAAAAAGACTTTGTAGTATTGTCATGGTTTAACCCCAGCCAGCAACTAAGCACCACGCAGCCACTTACTCACTCCCCCCCCTCCACCCAGTGGGATGCAGGAGAAAATCGGGAAAAGAAGTAAAACTCGTGGGTTGAGATAAGAACGGTTTAATAGAACAGAAAAGAAGAAACTAGTAATGATAATGATAACACTAATAAAATGACAACAGCAATAATAAAAGGATTGGAAGGTACAAATGATGTGCAATGCAATTGCTCACCACCCTCCGACCGACACCCAGTTAATCCCTGAGCGGTGATCCCCCACCCCTGCTCCCACCAGTTTATATACTAGATGGGACGTCCCATGGTCTGGAATACCCCTTTGGCCAGTTTGGGTCAGCTGTCCTGGCTGTGTCCTGTGCCAACTTCTTGTGCCCCTCCAGCTTTCTCACTGGCTGGGCATGAGAAGCTGAAAAATCCTTGACTTTAGACTAAACACTACTTAGCAACAACCGAAAACATCAGTGTGTTACCAATATTCTTCGCATACTGAACTCAAAACATAGCACCGTACAAGTTACCAGGAAGACAGTTAACTCTATCCCAGCTGAAACCAGGACAAGTATGTTGGACAAAATTTTTTAGATGACCATTCAAATAATTATCATACCAATAGGAATCAATAAGACCACAGGCAGGAGATGGAGGTGAAGGATTATCCCCCCCTGTTCAACACTCTCAAGAGTACATTTAAATACTGCATTCAGTTTTGAGCCCCCCTCAGTGGCAAGACTGAAAAACTGGAACGAGTTCAGCAGAAGGCCCCCAAGCTGGTTGGGTCTGGAGCACTTGCTCTATGAGGAGATGCTGAGGGACTGGGCCCCATTCAGCCTGGGGATGAGATGACTTTGAGAGGACCTGAGAGCAGCCTGCCCATGCACAAGACCGGGTTAGCAAGAACACAGAGCTGGGCTACCACCATGGTGCCCGGTGAGAGTACAAGGCGCAGTGGGCTTAAGTGGGATGAGGGGAGGTTCCGATCAGATATAAGGAAGTTATCTCCATTGTGAAAATATTCAAGCATTGGAAAAGTTTTCCCAAGGAGACTGTGCAGCCTTCATCCTTCGAGATTTTCAAAGTCTGACTAGATAAAGCCCTGACAAACTTGGTGTGAATTCAGTCTTGATCAAGTTTTGAGAAGGAAAGTAGACCAGAGACCTCCTGAGGTCCCTTCCCACTGCAAGGGTTCAGTGATAATGGCACTGCAGGGATGACAGCACAGCACAATGATCTGCTTAGATGCCCACATAGCCCCACTGATTCCTTCAAGCTCTTGATATTTGTCAATCAGGCCACAAAGTAAAGCCTATTAGGGGTGTGAGATATCTGCTGCAGTTTGAGAGTACATGATGGAGATCAGAGATGAATCTTAAAAAAATCCTTAGGTTAAGGAATAAGCAGAAGAGACAGACTGCATTTTTCTCCCTAGAAAAAAAAAAACAAACAACAAACCAAACCCAAACCAACACCCAGATACAACAATAAAAACGAAGAGTAAACATGAAAGCAATTTCATTTAGAGTGGAAAAATATTCAGGTATATAAAAGTATTTTTAAACAGCAAAAGATGGCATAAATGAGAGAAATTTCTCTCCCACTAACTCTGCACATCTGAGAGTTGGACGTGTAAAGCACGGTCTTAAAAAGACATAGCTCTCTCTCTCTCTATATTGATATCTATATAACCTATATCTATCTACATATACACATTCAAATAGCCTCAGAGAGAGGATTAGTATCAAATCTTTTACTAAGTAAATGCTCAAAATATGAAATTATTTAGAGTCCCAGGCATCCTGGCTTTGTGAAAATTGCCAGGACATTTTTTTCATCTGTCAAAATTATTTTTTAAAAAAGTATTTCAGCAAATTATTGAAGGGGGGGGGGGGGTTCGTTCTTTTGTGGTAGTTTTTTCCCCCTAAAATAACTGCTAAAATCCTATTCCATCCTCAAAGATATAAGATGATGACCTGGTTGTCATGAGTATCTGAACAAACCAAACGGTTTCACTAAATTTGAAAAAAACTACCTCTCCTTTTCACATCTTCCTACCATTGGTTCCTGAGTAAGCTAGAGTGGCCAGGACCCATATTCTCTGTGGAAATAATTTTCAGTTTCAAACCACATAGTTCTGCCATCTCCTTTGCAACACCTCTGGTATATGGATGACCCTGTACTAAATCCTGTCAGTATGCCAACCAACAAAATAATCACTTTTCTTTGCTGGGTTAATTTTTGCTGGTTTAATAAACTGACTAGCTTGACTTTAGGTTATAAGTACCAAAGCCTGTGCAGGAGTGCAAGGGGGAAAGAGAGCAAGTGAGGGCAGAACGGGGCTGTTTCCTCCACTTTCACTGGGAGGTGGTGTCAGATCCACCTGGCCATTTCGACTGACTCCGCCTAAACAGATTTAAAATACAGGTTTAAGGAACAGCCAACCCTGAGTGCCAGCTGCTGTGGGAGATAAGCATCCATCAACATCCACCCAGCCTAGCCTACACTTGCCATCAAATTTATCTCTTTTGATACAATGTTCAGATAAATGCATGTTTTTAACATGTTACATCACTTCAATAAACACTCATGCCATGTTCCTCCCTCTCTAAACCATTTTCTTCATATTGTATTACTCACAGAATTGAAGCAAAGTAGTCTATTTGGATGGAAAATAAACACTGCCTTGGCATCTGACCAATCACCTCACAATTTTCTTCTTCTTCCTTCACTCCAAGTAATTGCATTTGTATCTACTGACCCAATTAAAAATGTCGATATGTCTGCATGCATACTGCTTTCAGAATTTGATAGAGCTATTCTGCTTGGAAGACAGGCAAAGGTTCTTTGCACATGTACCTGCTAATCTAGATTATTTTTGTTGTGTAAAGACCACCTTTTTATTACAGTCTTGTCGTGGTTTAACCCCAGCCAGCAACTAAGCCCCACACAGCCACTTGCTCACTCTCCCCCCGGTGGGATGGGGGAGAGAATTTGAGGAGTAAAAGCGAGAAAACCCGTGGGTTGAGATAAAGACAGTTTAATAAGTAAAGCAAAAGCAGTGCACACAAGCAAAGCAAAACAAGGCATTCATTCACTACTTCCCATGGGAAGGCAGGTGTTCAGCCATCTCCAGGACAGCAGGGCTCCATCACACCTAAATGTGACTTGGGAAGACAAACGCCATCACTCCAAATGTCCCCCCCTTCCTTCTTCTTCCCCCAGCTTTATATACTGAGCATGACGTCCTATGGTCTGGAATATCCCTTGGGTCAGTTGGGGTCAGCTGTCCTGGCTGTGTCCCCTCCCAAGCTCGCTGGTGGGGTGGGGTGAGAAGCAGAACAGCCCTTGACTCTGCAAGCACTGCTCAGCAGTAAGGAAAACATCCCTGAATTATCAACACTGTTTACAGCACATATCCAAAACACAGTCCCTACTAGCTAATATGAAGAAAATTAACTCCACCCCAGCCAGAACCAGTACAAGTCTGAAATCATCACACAATTTGATCAGATTCTTTATGGATTTTTCTCTTCTTTCTTCCTTTCTGTCACACAGAGAAATTCAGATGATTTTTTTTGTGTTTAATCATTTCTGGGATAGAAAATGTACTCTGAGAGAGTGTCTAAAGCAGCCAGGGAAAAGATTCCTCACATCAACCAATCTGATTTTTCAAGTTAACTGGATTTTGCAGCCTGGTTTTTTTGTTGTGAAAAAAGTCTCTTAAGAGTAAACAAGTTGATGTTTTGGAGACATGGTCCAAGCAGGCTCTTATTACTCAACCATATTACGCCACTATAACAATGGTATTCAGTTTGTTGTTTCCCTTACAATAAATGCTTGATATCATAATAGAATTTATTTCTATAATAGGAAGGATGACAGATTATGAGATTATTTTAATCATACTAAGGTTTTAAACTGTATTGCTAAAAAAGTTTTTTTGGTCTGTTGTTATTGTTATTAGTCTGGGTTTGGTTTTGGCTGATTAGTTTTATAAAGGCATGAAATGCATTTGATGATATCAAACAGTGTGTTGGTTTTGGTATATGGGTTTATATAGTCTACATTTGTTGCAAAAAGCATTTAGACTTTAAAATAACAGTTCATAATAATAATAGTTTTCCTTTAAAATAATGACACTTAAAAATTACTTAGCCTAAACAACTTCTCTTTCAAATTGTTACATATTTTAAGATTTGTAAACTTTTCTACGCCTCAGTCTAGAAAGATATTTGAGCACAAATCCTAAATGGAACTGCTAGTACTTAAATTCATTGCTGAATTTGGCCTAGAAATAAAATACTAACTTCATTTAAATGAGTAATGCTCTGGAGATTGACATCAGCTGGACCTGGATTGTAATGACATTCTCCTACTTATTTCTTCTACTAATGTCAAGTAAAGCAGATTATTGCTTCCTTTATTAATTAATAAAAGCTTTTCATGTGCTTAATGATGCACAGATTGGCTCATAATAAAAAATATCCTGTCACTTGAAAAGATATCAGTGATGTTATCCAGTAACAAGCCCTGACAATTTTCTGTTGCAGTAATAACTGAAGCTATTGAAACGTATTTAAACTGTTCCTTGATTCAAACATTCCAAGAAATCGGATTATAATTTTTAGTTGGCAAGCTACTGATTTCATAGGGAACCTAGACAACATACTATTTTTCTGAAGGGCTCTGATTTACCCTGATGTTAAACAGGATAGTAGTACTGAAACTATCATAAGCTCCACACGTCTGCCTGCAAAGGTATAATGGCATTGCCATTGTGCTGATCTCTGTGAGGGGATATTGAGAGCAGGTCAGAAGCTAGGTCGGAGGTGGGGATTTTTTGGTTTGGTTTGGTTTCTGAGTTGGTTTGTTTATTTGTTTTAGATATATTTTTTTTTGGGGGGGGGGGGGTAGGATTCTAATTATTACTGAAGACCAGATAATGCATCCAAGTAAATGGGGGTGAATGTATATCCCCAATTGTTTTCCTTGACCTTTAAAACATAGCCAGAGCTAAGTACTTTGTTCACAGTCCAACAAAGCACCTAAACATGTGCTTACCTTTCCTCTCTGCCAGTGCTTACAGGACTTCATAGATGATGCAGGTTGATTTGCTGCATCGAGACAAGATTGTTAAATATCCTGAAGGAGCCACCCCATGAACTGTCCCCACAGGCTCTTCTATTAATCAAATTCACATAGCAGTCATATCTTCTAGACTTAAAATAGTTAATATAATTCATCCCATGGTAATTAGTGCAGGCTATTACTACATTTAATAAACCACATTCCCAAATCAAGAGCTATTTTTTTTAGACTTCTTTCCAACACATTTAAAAATAAATGCCTTGGGTAAAAAAAAAGCCAAAAAGAAATTAAATTAAACTCATAATTACTATTAACAGAATGCATTTATGCTTGTTTCTTACCATGTAACAGATTGCACGCATAGTTAGCTAGTAATTTACAAATGAGCAATTATCCATCACTAGGGAATGAGAAGGAGACAGATTAAGTTCAAATGTTATATATCGGCATTTAATGGTTTAGATAATAGAAAAAAAAATCTTTAAAACAAAAGAAAAACTACTACTCTGTAGTGGATTTGGTTTTAAACACTTCCATGGAGAAAAATGTCAGTGAAAAAGAAAATGTAACTTCTTGTTTGCAGTGGGTTTTTTTCTGCAGTGCTAGATTCTGAGAGGAGACCTTCAGACAGAATTACTTCTTGGTTGAATGTTTTCTATCCCGGAGTGCACTGGCAGCAAAATGCAGAAGTATGAGTGAACAGCCATCAGCAGCTAAATGGATGGTGAAGCACCTGCTGTAGAGTAAAGGAGTACATCCCACCTGTACTTGCAGTACTACTGAGTTTGTAGCTTTGGTACCCATTTGGTAACCTATTTCTTAAGGTAAAAAGGAAAGTTTTCATATAATTATTTAAAAAAAAAAAGCCAATGGACTTCACACAGACTAATATGCACGAATGTTTTCCACTCCCCAGGGCTCCACTAGAGTAGAGGCTTTATACATCCTATATAAATAGGATTTATCATACTTTATGACACAGACTACCTCTCCTGCTGTTGACAGTCTTAGGTCTTTGGAAGCAGTAGGTCACCTTTTTTCAGATCAGAGGAAATTTTTTTCCAGACCACTCCCAGTCTGTCATACTTTTAGTGGGGTGGGTTTTTTTGTTTGTTTTTTTTTTTTTTCCTTGAGATTCATTTCAGAAAGGGTAATATAACTAGTCTGAGGAAAACAAATGAAAGAACAACAAAATAACTTATCTCTGAGAAAGGCAGGAAAAGCAACTTAGAAATAGGAAAAAAATGGTGTCAGGGTGCAGCAAGGGCTGCTTGCTCCCTAAGGGACAGGGAACTGGGAGCCAAGCTGACCCTAGGGCAGCCAGTACCCTCTCTCCAACAGGCACTGTCTCTCAGGGTCCAACCACGTTGAGCAGAGCTGGGTCCTGCAATGGGGTCTGTCGGCAGCCCCAGGCAGGGCAAGCGATGCACCAGGGTCAGGGTACATCCAGCGGCTGGACACGGGGACAGAGACGGCGCTGGGGACACGACTACAAGCGTGCACCTGAGGTCTGTCAAGGGTTGCTGGTGTCTGGGCTTGGGGTAAGGATTGACAGCCCTTGGGGGGGGGGGGGAATGGTGGCCTGGGCCATGGGTAGGACTGGAGGAAGGCCCCAGAGAAGGCTGGGCAGAGTCAGTGGCCTCAGGGCCCTGACAAGTAGAATTAACCATACATAATAAAATAATTCTGTCCAACTGTAATAAGTAACAGATTTAAGAGTGAATCTCTGATTCTAGATGAATGCTAGCACGTATAAAGTATGAGGAGAGAGTAGAAAATTCTACAAAAGCAAAAAAAGGCAATAGTTGAACTTGGATTAAGAAAATAGTTTTCTAATAACATTTAAAGTGTTGCTTTTAAAATTTGTCTGTTGTTTTGTACCTTACTGTTATTGTTATTCTACTTCAGTTTGCAATTACTTTTATCTTATATTTTAAAACACTGATGAGATTGTATTCTTGATTCAAATTGCAAGATTATAAAACTAGCAAAACATTTGTCAGCATGGCTTGCGGGTGTAATTTCTTTATCTTTGTAGACTTTGTTAAAATAACGATACAAGTGGATGAAATTAGTTGGAATTTCTCTGAAGAACATTTTCCTACAAGTATCCTGAAACTACAAGTTTCTAGGGTTGAAAATGCCAAATGTACTTTCTCACAGCAGTCTACTAATGCAGCTTCCTGTTCCAGAAAGCCAGGAAACATGGAAATGTGTAAAATAAAACTTATCAATTTTTCAAGTGTTAGCCGCACATTTCATGTGCTTAGTAATAGTAACCCTTTAGTTTTAAGTGAAGCTGCAGGAGAATATTTCAGTTTTAACCAAACTTGTTTTATTGTCCCTGAAAGTTGTACGCATAGATTCTTTAACTGTATGTCTCTACAGTTAAGTCGTAATTAAAAGAATCTGAGTTACTTAAGTGTAGATACTGCTTGGACGATTGGAGATGTATAAGCAAAAATAACAGTAAAAATATATTTATAAACAACAATGTGAGAGAGAGTTAATGGTTCAGAATACATAAATACAACAGGTTTATTTCATTTTAATACAAAATGCACATTTTTACAGGGTAAAATATGTTTAAGAGCAAAACCTAAACATTTTACCATGAAAAGTAATGCCCATGCATACCATTATTTTTTCTAAAACAGCAGGGGGAAAGAAAATAATGCAATATATATTTCAGGTTCAATATTAGATTCTCACACACGGGGCGGGGGGGGGGAAGGCCATATATTTTTTAAAAACAATAAGAAATATATATTACTGATTTTTACCTAAGCATTCGTGCAAAATAATACTTCTAAAAATGCCATTGGATTAATAAAGATATACAATAGACACTTGTATAGATTTTTTGCTCACTTAAATTCTTAATTAAAATTTCAGCTTTTGTCACTGCTATCTGATGAGAGGACATGCATGTAGGGATATAGCATGTTCCCTTTAGGGGATTCAATTCAAAACTGCCTTAATATTTTAATGGAAACCACCACTGAGCTTCAGCCACCAGTTGAGAACTAGCACCTTATAATGTTAGGTTATACTTGTCTAAATGGGCTACTCTGTACTTGGTCTTTCTGAGACATGGACAGATAGGAACAAATGAGGAGGAAAAGAAGTGCTACACCACTGCTGCAATCCCTCCAGGCCTTGTTTAAAAGCCAGAAGGTGAATTTCCCTAACAATTAGAGGCAGATGCTTTGTAAGGTTCAGGCATTTGTCTGTGATGCCACAAACAGTGTTTAAATTCCTGTCCCACTGCAGCCAAACTGAATGTCATTCATTCTGTGGATTGTGAAATTTGGAGTTGTGTAAACATGAGCTATATCCATAATATGGGCAGGATGGACACAGTTGAACACATATACACAGGTTAACATTAAATTTGCCTGCCCAGGTATAAGCATTGAAGATCCATCATCATGAAGCTCAGAAAGAGATACTTTATTCTATTTTACCTAAGTACTTGCAACGGGATGTTCATATTCATCAAAACACACATTTCTTAATGAAAGTAATGCACTTTATCATATGTTTAAATATTTTGCTAAATCAAGACCTTAATTAACCTTCTGCCAAAACCCTGTATTTGGACCTACCTGTAATATGAGCTAAACCAATTTGATTCTACTTTCATAACTAGCTGTTAATACAAACTTGACAGTTTTATCTTTTCTCTGGAAAATCTTCACTAAATTCACAGGTTCTTCAGAACTGTGTGCTGAGAGGAACTTGAGAGGAATGACATTAAGCAGTCTCAGGTAAACTCACTCTACGGGGAGCTGTTGATTTCAAGACAGTTCTTTACGTTTTCATAGATTGCTTCCAGTGCTGTGCCTGATGGAGGACAACTTCCCTCTCCCACTCTTTGGAGAACGTCAAACCAGCCAAAATCATGGGTTAGAGAAACATTATTACACAAGGAAATCAACTGTCATGTTTTTATTTTGTCTGGTAGATTTTCTATTGATGTGCTTCAAGGAAGAACAGCTTTTACCCATACCTGCTTTGCTGTTATTAGGCAATAACACAGTCATATCACAGCTATGCATGTGATCCAAATAATACCAGATCTACAAAGAATTTTAATTTAATAAGGGCAACTGTCACCTTCCAAAAAGCCAGCAATGTTCATAATGGTCTTCCATGTTCAGATTGTCCAACAAAGGTTGGCACTACTTACTTTAACATTTTAGTTATTTTAATATCTAGTTCCCAATTAAAATAATTCCATCCATGTCATTCTTATCTAGCTGGTAAGTGTAGTCTTGCTCCTGTAGTATCTACTCCCCTTCCTCCTTCAAAGCCTTGACTTCAACGTGGCTAGCACTTTTTAATTTTTCTTTAGCATAAAGCCTGTGATAAAAATTGAGTGGAAAGTCAAGAGCTCCAGACTTTCGCTGAGATGGGATGACAGGACAATAAATACATGGGAAGCTTGGACATGTATTATTTTAGGGAAATCTCTAAATAGGCTTTCAACTCAAATACTTAAATGCTTTACTCCTGGTCTTTGTCTCTAGAATCTATATATCTCACACGTAACTCTGCTTTTCTGATACTTAAAAGTTTTGTTTTACAGTTCTTAAAATTCTGAGAATGTAATTCTGTGCAATTAAAATACAACTCTTCAGCTCTTGCAAAAAGAAATGAAAGTAAACGAAAAAGAAAAATATAAATACTCTTTCATGTACATGAATACTGTCAGCAGTTTAGCTCAAGCAAATTTACACTTTAAAAATTTCATTTTAATTTTGTATATTTGGAGTCTACCTGCATGTAACAGTATTCAAGTCAGTTACTAATTGTTATCCTGTTTGGCAAATTGTTATTCTGCAATAAAAAACAAAAGGCTGTTCATGTTAAAGAGGGTATTTCTGACTATGAAATATAGAAAGAGTTCTACCTTCCTCATGGTTCATCACGTGTCATGGAACACAGCTATTCTGGTTAATGACAAACAGCGTATGCTATCCATCTAGAGAAGTACGTTATGAAGTCTGTCAGTTTCTGAACTCTGCTATATACTTTCTGCATCTGAATGTGATTATCAATAAAGATTCTAAGAATCTGCAAAAAGTACTGATGACAAGATAGGATGGGTATATCTGACGCATGAAAGAAAGAATGTGTGAAAACAAGAATCTCTGCCATGGCTTCGAAGCATGAAATCAAATATTTAAAATCTCCTCTAAACCTACTTAAACTTACACTGCAGATGTATTTCAAACCCTATCAGATGTTTTCTTCATTGCTGGTGTTGCAGCACAAGTTTAGAGAATAGTGGATTTTTAAGTCTGATGGGCAATTTAAATAAACTGCAGAAAATAAACTAGTTTGGACCAAACCAAAACATTGCTATCAAAAGTGTTTTTAAAATGTTTAAGGTCACACCACAATATTTTATTTGACCTGAAGAGTGTGACTAACTAATCCCTCTTTATTGTTTAAAAAATGCCAATCTTAAATAAGTATACATTCTCTCTCAAAATGAAAAACGATTTATTTTAAAAATGAAAGACTTAAAAAATTCTAAAATAAACCACTCTGTTACAATAATTCCAAATAGAATGCTTTGAAATTTTCAAAACTTTCTGTTCTTTTTTTTAAGACCAAAGCAAGGATACATGTGACCTAATTTAAGACCTTCTGGAACTATTTTTCAATTAATAAAAAAGTTGCCAAGTTCTATGTCTGTCTGCCAAAGATTGTAAATCATTTATTTACATAAAACATACACTCATCTTCCTGTATGCTATCTGTATTTCTGAAATGAACCCCAAGAAATCTCTAAATTCTTCTAAATAGCTAAATTTAACCAAGATATCAGTAAATGATTTACTCTTCTTACCATCTTCTCATTTTATTTTGTTTCCTTTTTTTTTTATTGCAGGGGGAGAAGTATCATTTCAGTCAGACCTATTTTCTTGCCATGAGCCTTTGACCTAAGGAATAGTTATCTGGGAGTCTCCAGCCTGATTTTAAGGGACAGGATTTATGAACAAACCTTATTTTCCAGAACTAACAAACAGTCCTGGTACTCCTGTGAGGTTCTATACAGCTCAGTCAGATGGAAGGTAAGAGACTGGTCTCTGAAGAAGTTTTTTTTCTATGTAGCCCTATATATTGGAAAGAATGGGTGCAGTTTAATGCTTTGTGCTGGTTGCGGCTGGGATAGAGTTAAATTTCTTCACAGTAGCTGGTAGGGGCTATGGTTTGGATTTGTGCTGAACACAGTGTTGAAAACACAGGGATGGTTTGGTTATTGCTGACCAGAGCTTACACAGAGTCAAGGCCTTTTCTGCTTCTCACCCCACCCCACCAGCGAGGAGGCTGGGAGTGCACAAGCAGTTGAGAGGGGACACAGCCAGGACAGCTGACCCCAACTGACCCAAGGGATATTCCAGACCATAGGACGTCATGCTCAGCAATAAAACTAGGAGGTATGTTGGTGGGAGGGCCACTGCTCAGGGACTGGCTGGGAATCGGTCAATTGTTGGTGAGGAACTGTTTTCATTTGCATCACTTGTCTTTTCTTGGGTTTTAGTTTTCTCTCTCCCCCCCCCTTTCCTTACAATTTTGTTATTATTACTGTTGTTGTTGTTGCTATTATTTTAATTATTAATTATTTTTATCTCAGTCCACAAGTTTTCTTACTTTTACACCTCTGATTCTCTCCTCCATCCCACTGCTGGGGGTGTGAGTGAGCGGCTGTGTGGTGCTTAGTTGCTGGCTGGGGTTAAACCACAACACTTTATTATAAACGTAATCAAATTGAATGCATTTGCATAATTAAAAATAATAATTTAGGTATAAGACTCTCAAATGCAGTTCTTTGTTTTGACTCCTATTGCTAACAAAATCAAAAGTTGTTCCACGTGAATTTTTAATTTTGGGTAAACCACCTTTTTCTTCTGAAAATTCTTTGATCAGGTATCTCTAGATCAGTTTTATTCCTAAACGGAAACATTGAATTTTGCTGTCTTTTTACATTAGTGAGTGATTGTACATCCAATTTTTTTCACCGCTTCTGACACCCTGATCAATGTGAGGAAAAGAGTTAATCAAATTACACTTTTCTAGGGATCATAATTTGCAAGGATTCTGAGTGCTTTGTGCAGTAGCTGCTTCTTGCAAAGTGCAACATCTTCATTAGATATTGTATTACAGTTTAGATTTATAAAAAATTCATTGAGACATATTTCTACCAGCCCACTGCTAAGGATAATAAAGACTTGAGTTCTTTCACTTTTAACCAAAGTGAACAAGTGATATGCATTGTACTAAAGGGAAAAGACACCACCGTGATGCCTGATAATAGAGAAAAGAAAATGCTTCTGGGCGCTGTACCTCTAGTGCGATTTCAAAAATCACCATTTCTTATGCTTTATTTTAAGCATTCATGCTGTTTTCATAACAGTGAATCACTTCTGACAAAATATAAATGATGGTAGTAAAAGACAGTTCTGTTTTCTAAAGGATAATAAGAATTGGTGGAGGTTACACAGTTGTCACATCTCATTGCAGCAATCCAATCAGTCTTTTTTTAAGAGTGTGTATAATTGCCACATGTTCAGAGAGACCCTTGAATTTCAGGCTCTCTTCTTATTTTTCTCTTGCTTTCCAGCTGGCTATCACTGATGCTTCCCAAGACAGGCATCTTTCCACCAGCTGGACACGCTTCCAGCCACCTCCTGCAGCTTGGAGGTGCTTTGCTGCCCCATGCCTTTGCAAATGCCTAAACTTATGGCACTCAGCAACCGGTACTTCCCAGTATGCTCCCCATTGCACTCTATTAGAAAAAGAGGTACCAACAACGTTGTAAAGTCTTAGGGGCTTTCCTCTAACATTTAATTATGAAAAGAAGTTTAATAAGGGCTTCATCTTATGACTTACCTATTCACAAAAAGCTGTCCTTTGATATGTAATGACGCTTTTGAAATAATACAATTTGCTCACCAGGCCACATCATCAACTATCTATCTAATAAACAATCTGTTCATACACTATAAATGCAGTTCCTCCACCACCTCTGAGTTCATACAAGTTTAAATACATAAACTCTCTAACAACATGTAGTTCAAAGTGTTACAGCTGCAGCTAAATGACTAGTTTAAGAGAGGTTCAGCTAACTGACATGGAAGACAAGACATGGCATGAGAAACTGCTGGACATGACAGAAAACAGTGTGAGAAGCTGACTAAAGTTACGGATGGTGCCATGAAGGATGGCTGGGTGTCACAGGTGATTAAAGGGGAGCTATGGGACAAGTGACCAAACCTCACAGATAGCTGGAGAGGAGCACTAGGAAAATTTCTGGGAGCAGAGTCTTGCAAGGCCAGTTCCATATAGGGCTGAGATTACATAGGCAACAGTATCATAAACACCAAGTTTGTGTACAGTTGCAACAAAACTGGGAAAGATGGAGAAAAGAGTAAATAGAGCAGGTTGCTTAGCTAGGCAGAGACTCGGGTGGAGAAAGAGAGGTACAAGGGTGGTGAAAATTAATGTCAGGAAATAAGAAAAAGACTAACAAGGTATGCAAGTCATGCGCCGGTCCTGTCTGGGAGTACCTGTCAGCAGCCTTGGGCACAACCACTGCCACTGGAGCAGGACAAAGAAACAGACCTGTTTTTCTGACCACACCACAAGTGCCAGACCTGCTCCCATCATCACAAGGGCCACAGAGAATGGAGCAGGTGCCTTCTCAGGTGAGCAAGTAGAACACATGGATTGATGACTCAAGCATCCTGGTATCATCTATCAGTGACCGCTGCAGGTCTGGTGGCATTGGCAACAGCCTACCACTTCATAACACAAAGCAGTGATCCTTGCACAAATGTATCAATGATATTAAGGCATAAAACTTTCTACCAGCTCTTGACAGAGAACAAATGAGGGAGGAAACAAAATGTATTTGAGAATAGCAATGGATATAAACTAGTCAGTTCATCAAATACAATCTGCTGACATGAGCAAACTCCATCACAAAAGTCAGATGCTGAGATGAATAACATGGGCCAGGACACTACTAATTCATATGTCAGTGCCACTAGTAGACTAACATCGAAGCTCCACAAATATTTCAGGAAAGGGTAGTTTGAAACTGTCGCCACATGCAACAGTCCAATGCTCTTCCTGACCCCATCAGACCAGAATTAGGGAGACAGGACTTTTTTCCTTCATATGTGTAATTCTGGCATAAAATAGCTTAAAATGCTCCCAGAACCATTGCATGCTTCTGCATTATTTCTAGAGCACAGACCAGGCAAAGGCTGAAGCATAAGTTTCACCCCACCAGATGCACGATGCCTACATATTTCAGGTAAGGTATTACCATTCCATTATGAAAGCAACTGGAGATTTGGGGGAGGGAGTTGTGGTTTTGGTGAGGTTTTTTGAGCAACAAACTTGAAATATCCTCTTATTTACTTTATGGCCCCTCAAACTATTCCGATCTCCAAAAAGATATAAAGGCCCAGATCTGTATATTTTCAACACATATACATGCAATGAAACACATATACAGAACTTTTTTCTGGGGGATCCACTTGCTAGGTGGATTTAAGTCCAAGTGTAACCAAAAGAATTATAATATCTGAAAGTATAACACTCATATTTGTGCCCTTCCCCAGTAGTTTAAACATATTTCTCTCAGACTTTTTGTTACATGTCCTCTAGGAAGATCGTAAGGGTCAGTTGTAATTTTTCAGTGTAACAGGTATAAAAGTTGGGCCATATTGTCTTGCTGTTTTGAATGGATTATACAGGTCCATTAATTTTATAGTTTTGTCTCTGAAAAGTCTCAGTTTATTTCTGCTATCTATTTTTTTTACAGCTTACAAACAAGACAAGAAGATAAAACTTATAAAAATTGCTTATGGGCAGCATATCCATAAAGATATACCAAGACATTTACAGAAACAGTGTGTCTGTCTGCTGACCCTGAAAGAAAACTTGATTAAGATATAAGGCATTCAAGCACACATCCTATACTGTATTTGTTAAAGAGTTAGAGAGCCTCATATTGATTTATTTGCTCACTGCTACACTGCTCTTCAAGTATGCACTGTAATAAGACCCAAATGCCATTTAATAGAGGAAATCATATGTGTGCATGTGTCTGTGTGTACACATATTCACACACACAAAGCAATAGGGAGATTAACTATAGAAAACTTAGCTGAAGAATAATATTTTTTTCTGAAACTTCATGATTTTAAAGCAGTACAAGTGAGTGTCATTAAACAGAGAAC
Organism: Haliaeetus leucocephalus; assembly: GCF_000737465.1. Lineage (NCBI taxonomy): Eukaryota > Metazoa > Chordata > Aves > Accipitriformes > Accipitridae > Haliaeetus > Haliaeetus leucocephalus. The sequence continues at coordinate 9,710,772 of NW_010972764.1, read as the reverse complement.
ACTAGACAAATCTGCAGGTATGAGTAACCAAGACAGAATAGGATGTGAAACTCAAATACTTTTCAGCTTCTGTGGAATAGTGTAGTGTAGGAGCTGCTGGGAGAATAAGGAAAACAAAAGAGAGGACCAGAAACATGAAATAATTAAACAAAAAAGTAAATAGGATATAACCTTGCTCATTTGCAAGTACTTTGTTTTATTTAGTTTTAGAAATGGGGCTTTTACCCCATTTGCAATTTGTTAATTTGCAAACAAAATTGAAAGCCCACATCACAGAATGGTCTGCTCCAAATTAAAAGGCTGTTATATATTGCATAAATGGATGCAAAAATGAGATGTACACACATTTGTCCTGTCCTGGTGTCCCTTCTGCATCTGGTTGTTTGTAGCTACATTCTCTATGGTTTCTCTTTGCTATCCAAATACTTATTTATGCTTGTGAGAAATAGCTACTGGTTGGTGGGGGTAGCAATTGGTCCAGGAAGACAGAGCATAATTGCTCCAGGTTTGCCAGCTGGAGAGGCAGAGAACCAAGGGAGCCAACAGTTTGTCAAGAGCAGATAGCAAAACAAAAAAAATGTCCAAAAGAAGGTGAAAGAGAAGGAAGTGGCAGGGCAAAAGCTGCTGCTGCAGAGCCTGACAAGCCTTGTGGTTTGTATTTGTTGTTGAAGTTCTGCTCTGTAAGAAAATGTATTGTCACATCTCTGAAAAGTACTGCAATTTATAAGCTAACCTTGCTGCACAAGCCACTCCTGTGACAGCCTAATAGACATCACTCTCAAGGGAATTATTTAGTCTAGTAAAATAAGGTGTATCTAGGAATAATGGAACTTAGATTGGGACATATCACATGCTATTATTCCATTTAACATCCTAAATAATCTCTATCTTCCGGTGTTTTCTTACCTTTCACATGTTAGTGGACTTCTGTCAGCCATCCAATCTATGCCTATCTAACTCTTCCAATCTTTCCTCCTAAATGATCCCTCCACCTCCCTAATTGTTTTTAAACCTCTTCTCTGAAATCTCTTCAATATTTTTCTGGCAACGAGGTACACTACATTTAATGCAGCATTCTGAATATAGTCACACTGCAGCTGTACAGAAAACAGACCTGTGGCAAGACACCTGTGAGAATTTAGCCCCAATTTTATTAGCTATTTTTGTTTCAATATCACATTGCGTACTCAGTGTTAGCTTTCTGCAGCTGTGACCATGACATTGCTTTATTCATTACGGCTTCCTACATTTCTGAGGTGTTAATCCTGCAAAGACCCACACGGTGCTCAGCATGGAGTATGGAAGTGCTGCACTCTGTTATTACAGGTGCGGAACCACTGTAGGGTGGGCAAGATGTGAAGGTGGTGACTCACTGACGCTGGAACTTTCTTTCTTTGTCCCATTTGGGAACAATTCAGGAACGATGGAGCAAGTTGTTCTGTTTTCATAATAATTTCCAGCTGTTACTGGGTCACCAGCCATTTGTTGCCACAGTGCATACCTAACCGCTACTAGCATCTTACAGTCGCTGTACCTGTCATCAGGAACCTTGACCCCTGCCCTGCTGTAGCTTCCTTTGCAAACACCTCTCCCAAAATTCCTTTAGCCTACCAGGTAACTCAACATCCTAGAAAAGAAACCACTTGTCCTGGATACTTGCCACCAGAAAGCACTGGTAAAACACTCATTTCCTTCTTCCCCCAGCCTTTCCATTGTTTGCTACAGGTACCAATTCCGTAACAGTCCATTCCAGAGCATGAGATAAAATATAAAACTGCTCCTTTGTGGGAGAATTTTACACCACAGGGAATGCTTACACATCAGTGCCAATACTTTTTGGTAGCTATCAATACTTTTGGTTACAAAGGATTCATAATTTTTTTATTTCTGTGAGCAATAAAGAGTTGGTAGCTGCCTGCAATATCATCTGCTCTAGAATTCTACTACCTTTCAGTCAGCTCCTGCTGGTAATATGCCCTAGATCCACTCTAAATCTGTTTCCTAATGATTAACTAAACTCTTTCAAAAACTTAGTAAGCTGTACAATTATGCATCCATCCTATTTGCGTCCTACTTGTTCTTTCTGCCAGTGAAATGTAGCTTTGTCTGCTTCTGAGAGCATATACACCTAAGCACCAGTCCTCATGAATCACTCAGGTATAGTTCTTCATACCATGTCTCTTTGTATGAACCTACTAATACACTACTGAGATTCTGCAGTGAATGTGCAGAGAAAGCTGGGCATGCACCACTGAACCAAAAGCATAGCACTTTGTTCACATATCAGTTTCTACAACTCATACACGTGATTCTGAAAAAAAGACAAGCCAGATTATTCAAGCATATATAATACACTGAATTCTCTTCCCATTACACTAATGAAACCTTAACAATACATACTCTTGGACATCATAAATTTATTTTTTTTTAAAGTAACTTCTATTCATGTGAGCAAACAGCCAGACTAGACTGTCTATAAATTTATACCTTCTGCCTTTAATTATCCTTAAACTGATACTCAGAAAGAGAATAACCTTTGTATGTGTAAACTCCCAAATCCTAACTGAGACTTTGCTTGCTGAATCCCTTCCTGTTCCTGGAAGACGTTGTCATTCAGTAGCCAAAGCATCACAAAAATCAGTTTCTTGAGAGAATTTTCCCTGCTCTCACTTGCAGATAAGTAAATTATTCCACATTTTAAGAATTTAAATGAATACTCAAGGTATTGATGTCTTGTCCTAAGATAAAACTAGTCTAGAAATAAATTTTCATAGGCTTAGCTTTGTCCATGTGAGCTCCTTGCCAGCTTCCAACAGCATTTTCGTATTCTACTTTACGATCTGAGTAACCTGATGAATGAACAGGTGCTATCATTGCTCACTGAACTTTGCCGACTGATGCTTTAAAAGGACTTCTCTCACTGTGGACATTGTGAATTTATCAGTGAAAAGGATGAATGAATTAGATACTATGAAGGCTATAGCTGATTCTCCCCACCTCCATTATCCTCTGCTTCTGCACTTCTCTCTCTATCCCATTTTGGTACTGGAAATTGCCCAGCTCTGACAGGTGTGGACTGCCTTAACTTTTCCCTAAAGCCTCTAAAACCAGAAAGAAATTGCTGAAGGATATGTGTATTTTCTCTGTCCTTTATAAACCTCTGTTTAGTGACATCACTGTTCCCCAAAGATTCGGTTAGCACCATTAGCACGAATCTTCTTCTGCTGGGAATCCAAGGCAAATATCCCAGCATTGCATTCACACCATTTTTCAAGTCTGATTCTGACCATGCAATCTTCTCTTTGCAAAAAAAAGTATAATGTTAGTTAAAGGATTGTTCTGTTCTCAATAAAATCTCTGTCCTTTCATTTCCCTTTAATAATAAATTAGGTCTGGCCATGGTTGAGGAGGCAGTCAATTGTCAGATGCTAAATAACTATCCCAAGGACATTGCATGTGTGAAATTGAAGCTAGCTGGGCATGTTGCTCACACAAAGTCTAGTTCTGTAGTTGCTCAGCTCTTTTGGCTAACATTCACATTCCTGCTGATTTATATACTCAGTCATGATATCTACCTCCATTTTTCAATTGGACTCCAAGTGCACCCTGGCCTACTTGGGTGACAAGCTGGAAGTATTTTGAAAATTTAATTTGTTAGAAGCCTTCCTGCCTTTCCAGCCACAAAATAATTAATTTACAGGTTTGTATTCTCCCTTGTATCCAGCTTTGCTGCAAATAAAAAATTAATCTAGAGGCATCCCTCCTGCAAAACTGATTTCAGTCGAGAAGTGATTTGTGGCTGCATGTAAGCAGTGTCAGGTAGGGAAGGGATTCACAGTGTTCATCCTGTTCCACGTACGAGAGCACAACATGAACATCAGCTTCGTGTGCTGATCCACAGTGGGCAAGCATTGCTGCACACAGCTGTTCTTTTGTGAATTATTTACACCTCAAATGTGCTCCCTGGTTGTCTTTATTCTGATTCTAGTACGATAGCATGCAGTCCTTTCTGGGACCCTTCTGGGTGGAAGCTGGAGAAAAAAGCTACATGGCCACGAGCATAGTCTTGGTAGGCTTCCCCACTTTTTTTCGGTGGTTTTCTTTTTTTGTTTTGTTAATTCAGATACTTTGAAGGTGGAAGCATACCTTAGAAGTGCTCATAGTCTTTCAAATTATTTTTACCCCTTCTTGATCCCCCACCCCATCTCCAGCCCATAAGAAGAAGTTCTTCTAGGTCATGCAATTTCTTTTTCATGATAGATCAGAATGAAAAGTCCTATACTATCTTGCTTCTGAGGTGGCAAAGGTTACAGCGTGAGGTGGAGGTCTGCACAGGAGCATGCCATCCCCATGTTCTGGTGAAATTCTAATCCTCTTTAGATTTTGTGAGAGTTTTACCATTGATTTCAACAGAGTATGATTTCTTCTTAAACTTCATCCCTTGCACTAACAAATTCACTTTCTCAAGCAGTTATTTAATTAAATAGTGTGTTATATTTTAAGAAAAAGGGGGAAGAGGGGAGATGCATCAGCAGTATGTCTGAGGACACAAAGGTTTACTTGTGATTCATATAATGGTAAATGAAATTATGGTTTCTTTCCTCATTCTCCTTAATCCTATTTCCAGGTAGTAACCTAGGCCATACAGCAGAAAGCTTATTAATGCAGGATCACATTTACATCTTTCTAATATTCTTATACTTTTATTTTTAGGTTTCATTTGTGCTTTATAGAATTTACATAAGCAAAGAACTTAAGCATAAGCCTAATCCTAAACCTATGCTTAACTGCTTCATTATTCCATGCAACATGTGAGCTTATGATTAACACTTGCTGAAGTCAATGAGAGCTTAGAATATGCATAAGAATTTTGCTGAACTGCAGCTTACCTCACAAAAATTGGGTTTTGGAAAATCTTACATAAAATATGTTTGTTGATATTTTTCAGCTTTTGTTTAGTATTCAAGTTCATCTTCTGCATTAAAGTGCAGAAGTACACCTCATAGCACTTTAGCCTTTATAGTTCCTCCCAAATTAGTACCCTTTGCAAATTAATTAATGTGCTGTTCTTTCTCTCTTCTAAGTCATTAGTGGAGGAACAGAATATAACCTGACCTCCTTCTCTGGCAGTAAACCAGTAGTCTTTTCCTCCTAAGTCACTATTTTGAAGCTTATCACTTCCCTTTGTTTACTATCTTCCACCAATGGTTATTCCACATGATAACATTCATATTCAAGCCAATTTAAATTAATTTTGAGAGAAGAGCTTTTATAGAATGCAGTATCAAATGTTTTCCTTAATTAATTGGAAATGCATATCATATTATGCTTTTCTTTCATCTGCTAATTTTATAATTCTATCAAAGAAGCAATCAAGTTTATCTGGCAAATCTTTATTATATCATTTTGCTGCTTAGCTCTAAAAATATGAGAATGAATCCCAAAGCTCTTTCTCACAAACATTTTTCTTTATCCAGAGGAAAGCATCAGTAGATGTTATGTCATAAGTGAAAGTAGCAAAAGAAAAAAAATCAATCACAGATCTACAGGGTTCTGATATTATAAGAAATTATTTACTGAAAGAAGCAAACAATCAAGAATAATGTAGATAACCTAATGATCACAACTTTCTTCGATTCTGGAGAGGCTGTTCTCCTAAAAACTTCTCAGCTGATCCCTGGTCAATCAGTCACACTTCTACGCCCTACCTCTTCCTCTGTAATGTTTACACTTAAAAGTCCTTAAAAGTACTTCTCCAGCTCATGAGGGTGTAATGAGAGAAAATATAGCTTTTCTCTAGCAAGCAATGCCCCCATTATTTCTAAAATTAAAAATTCTCATCAAGTTAAAAATGTCCAGTGTATACCACTCTCATGAATATTTAGATGGGGCAGTGTGTGACATCAGAGTAGAGACAGATGCACGTATACATAGCATCAATCTACACTTCATTCAGCTATTTGAAGTGCCAAAAGCAATTAAACTGCAGCAACCTGAGTTTGCTAGTGCCTATACAAGACTGTTGAAGATGCAAGTCCAGCAATCTGGCTGCCAGAATTGTCTTCACTGCTACCCCAGTGCTGTCAGTACCCAAGCTAGCGTAGGCATGACCACAGGGGGTGCAATTATATCCATGGATATTGAGTAATCGATATACTTCGAAAATGTAGCAGACAGTTGTTTGGGAAGAACACAAACATATTGGCACAATATCACAACCTCCTGCAGCTGCTCTGTGGTTGCAGCAGGTAAGTGTACACATCAAGGAAGGCCAAAGAAAGTAGACTGCAATGCCTGAACTGATAGCAAAAGCCTCACTTACCTCACTTTCCGGAAGGCCCAGAATATGGAATTCAGAAGGTTAGCCTTTCACCTCTTGATGCTCAAGGGAAAAAAAAAAACAAAAAACAAAACCTCAAGATTTACTTTTTTTTTTAAATAAACTCAAAGACAAGTTTTAAAATCCTACTACTTGTAACCTGATATCTGTTTTGAAGGAAGATTTTAATCCTTAGAAGAGGTGCAGTGGAGTAGAGACAATAATAGGAACATTAACAAAATTAAAATGGATTTTTTGAATTCTACAGTGGTATCTTTCACAGATTACTAGTGAATCAATAATAATCTTAGTATTTTCAAATTAATTAATATTTTTGGCCAAAGTGAATGGTACTCAAAGGACAGAGACTATAGCATAGGGCTTTCTGTTATTACTGGTAGTTCCCTGCAACATTTTGTATGAAGCTAAGGTCATTAACAAGAAGATAAAAATCAAGCAAAGAAAAATGCTTCTTACTTCTGACTGTTCTCTATGTTTTGACAGTGACATAATTTAAGCTCAACTAGAGACAATCGAGGGACTTTCTCCTTTAATGCTCTTTCTATTTTTGCATATGGAGGGGTTGTCTTATTGAATTCAGCCCTGTATTCTGCATTTTCCTAGCTCCCCATCATCACTGTACTACTGTTAATGTCTCATTATCTCTGGGCAATATAATCTCGAAACTCCTCTTCTATCATTTGGTTTTATAGCTAACCAACGATGGCATATGGGCATACCTTAACTGATAAGATAACCAGTGCTCCATTCAAGCAAAGTAACTGTTCCAAAAAATACAAAGACAACACTGGTTTAAACATGGTTATGGGATTATTGCAAATCTTTCTTTCAAAGAACTGTTTTCCTTTTGGGCTGGAATTTAGTTCACATACTGCAAGAAGACTACTTACTACAGTAATAAATTTGCATTGTTATAACAACAGAAAGGAGCTTTTAATTTAATCATATTTAATTGGCCTATGGCATAGCAGCATTTAAGTATTTGTTCAGCAGTAACTTAAGCCTCATTGAAGTCTTTAGAGGTAACAAGATACAATAATAACAGTAAGATAAAAGGTGTAATAAGACCACTGAACACAAGTGGCCTCATGGACAGTGATTAGATTGAAGAGCCATCAAGTAAAAGGTCTGCCTACCTTTAGGCTGTCTGGTATTTCTTTCAAATGAAATTGACAATTCTAAGAGGGGAAAAAAGAATCATTTATTTACATTAAAGTTACAGTAATGCTTTGTTAAATCCTGGATGAGCAGCGATTCTTCAGGACTTAACTTCTGAAACAACAGTCAAAATTTTAGGATGGGTTTAAGGATCTTGGGGATTAAATCTGTTTTTCTATAGGCTGAACTCAATAAAGACATAACCTACATATTTCTTCTGGGTTTTCCTGTTTGGGTGGGGAGAGGGTGTCCTTATTTTAATTTACTTCCCTCCCTGCCCAGACAATTTCAAAAAAGCATCTTTATTCAAGTCACGTCCATGTTTGACCATTAAGATCTGTACCTTCTTGCATAGCACTGCAGATGTGGGAAGCAGTTCAAGGAAACTTCTAGTCCAGAACACCTGAGCTAATACAGGACAGAGTATAAGGAGGTGTTTATGAGACTTTTTCTTTTTTTTAATGTCTCATTGAAATATTACTTTGAAGGAGATGCCAAAACCAGGTGCTAGGTAGCTTTTCCTGGTATTCTGTTATCCTTACAATAGAAACATTTTTTCCAATATCAAATCTAGATTTTTGCAAGAAAATATATTTCCCCTCACTGCATTCCCAGTCAAAAGAAAAGTCACAAGACTCCCATCATATCTGCCCCTCTGACTTTCTCATTTTTTTTTAAAAGACAGACTACTAACATCTGATCCTAAACTGAGTAAATTCAGGGACTAACTTTCTTAATATATAATGTTTTCTAAGATGCTGATAATTCTCACTTGTTTTAGCTTTCTGAAAGCCTGGTTCCTCAACTGCATACAGAACCTCAAATGAGATTTTATAACTCCTTGATCAGTAGAGTATAATAGATATCCTGGCTTCTCACATAAATTCATACATTAATACATACTAGATGAAATTTGTCTTTTTTTTATACATCACTCCTATTGTCTTATACTCAGTTTGTGATTCAATTCAACCCCCAAATCTTCTTCTGGTGTGCTTCTTAAACTGTCGCCTTCCATTTATGCCGTGAATTCATTTTTCTTAGTTCAGCATCTTTGCACCTTTAATCATGGAAGAAATGAAGAAACGAATTCCCATACAGTCCTCCATATTCGCAGCGCTTCCCACACTGGTGTTTCCAGCACATTCAGTGTGTTTTCCATTACCTGAGACGTTAATGAACTGGTTACAACTAGGCTAAGGAGAGACCCCAGGGACCACAATCTATTCCCAAGCCCCTCAGTTCTCATAAAGAACCAAATACAATTATACTCTGAGTTTTTCAATCAGCTGTGATTTCTTGTATATCAGTGTTTCCCAGACTTCTTACAGATGAAAACACCTTTTTGGCTATCTATTGCCGGCTGATTTTTCCCATAGCATCTGGGAATAGGGAAAAGCTAACCCACTTTAAACTTTGGCTGGAGCTCAGGTCTCCCAGAGCTGAGGAGCACAAAGAGACAGCAAGAACTGGCTGTTGGCACACTGAAAAAATGAACTGCTGCCAACAAGTAGCCAGCATGAGTCCTATTTTCTTACTTTTGTTTTGGTTTACCTTTTACTTTTTTATAACAATTTCATTTTAATAATTTATTTACAATTTTTACAACCGTTTGTGGTTCTCCTGGAGATTGAGAACTGCAGTTTAACAAAAACATATTTCCTGTGTTTCCCTATTTGTATGTGATAGCACTTAAACAGGAAAATGGCAAGGCCTCCTCAAATATATTGAGTCATTTATTGCCTCCCTACCATCCAGCAGGCAAACTCTCCTGACGAAGGAATTAGGATTTTTTTTTTCTCTCCTCTTTTTATTCTCTAGGTATTTATACACTGATTGTTTAAGAATATAGTATAGACTATCTTCTGGGATGTTGTAGTTAATCGGACTGGTCTCTAAATTTTTACTTCTTCCTTTTCGTGAGCCTGCAACCATACTGAAATTAAGTAAGATCCAGGTTTAAAATATACAGCCCTGGAAATCTAAGGCACAAATTACCATGAGCAAAACGTTTCTAGTGGACTAGGCTTTCACTGTAATTTGAAAGTGCCTACCACTTCTACGAAATAGCTTGTACAGATTAAACAAAGCTTACAGACGAAAAAATACAAAATATAACTGTGTCTAACCGTTAACCGGGTGCAGGTGC
>NW_010972764.1:9700591-9701115 GCF_000737465.1 Haliaeetus leucocephalus | reverse complement strand
CGGGGAGCCGCCCTGGGCTGGCCGCGGACGCCCCTTCCCCGTCCCCCTGCGCCCCGCGGGGGAGAGGAGGAGGAGGAGGAGTTGGGAATGAAGGAGTGAAGTTGACCCTGTGGGAAAGGGGAGGGGGGGTAGAGAGACGATGTTGTTTTAATTTCTTGTTTTAATTGGCAATAAATTAAATTAACTTTCCTCAAGTCTGTTTTGCCTGTGGCGGTTATTGGTAAGGGATCTTTATCTTGACCTATGAGCTTTTTCATCCTCTTTTCTCCCCCTGTCCTGTTGAGGAGAGGGAATGAGAGAGTGGCTGGGCAGTTGTTTGGCGGCCAGCCAAGGTCAACCCACCACAAAACAGCACATGCAGTTCACAGTAAGTATGTATTAACTAATATGGGTCCTTTAGAACAAATTCCTGATCCACTGGGAATTCAGTGTCAAACCCCTCATTAACTTTTATGCACCCATAATTTCATCCAAATTTTTAGAATACTGCTGCATAATTTCACTTGGGGAAAAAAAGGTAATGC
>NW_010972764.1:9700155-9700373 GCF_000737465.1 Haliaeetus leucocephalus | reverse complement strand
TTCCATAGTCTCCTCTCAACTGCGCCTGCGCAGGGCCTCTTTATGGTGGTCGTCTGGTGGTCGCAGAGATGAAGATAGATGACTCCTCTTCGTCACCGCTAGTAACCTTTTTCCTTGCGCAGGCTCAGTGATTTCTTGGTATTCACCCAAGCCGCAAGACCAGTCTTAGCTGGCTCTTGGGGCCTGCTCCTGCTTCTTATCAAGGACTGTCTTTACCT
>NW_010972764.1:9616450-9700016 GCF_000737465.1 Haliaeetus leucocephalus | reverse complement strand
AATGCCCTGATTAGATGATATTTTTTGACAGCTGAGGGCACAGTTTCATGAATGAATAAGCCATTTGTATTACTGAATTGCTTTAACTATTTAAAAACATAAAAGTATCCCAAAGAACTATGTCATCTTGCAAATAATTCTAATATCTAAATTAGACTAGCAGTACTCTCTTGAGTGCCTGAAATTTAAGAGCTATTCATATGAGCTATCTTGCTCTATCCCCTTCTAACCCGGTTCACATGTAGTGAAAGCAGAGGGAGTGATTTGTAGTTGAAACTTACCTTATACTCAGAGTCATATTCCGAATGAGCCTTTCTCTAGTGATGACGTAGAACTCAGTGAGTTTAAATTCAGTGGGCTAGAGTTAACCTTGTGTATATCACCCTTACTAGGTATCTCAGAAAATATACACAACTTGATGCGATGTTGAAGTTTTTAAAAGAGACAGTTTCATCAAAACATTAATTATGGGGCTTATGTAAGTATTTACAGCCAAGAAGTTTTAAGCCTAACTAATAAGCAACTCACTTCTGTCAGCTGTCAGGTATAAGGAGAAAAAAAAAAGGCATAGGAAAAAAACCCCCTATCATCAATTGACTTCAAAGAACATTTTCAAACTTTTCTTGTGCTATTTCATGAGCTTTCTGGTTGTTAAAGCATCTTTTAAGCTAGATGAGGATTTGAATTTTTAGATTTGAGAACAACAAGAAAAGAATAAAACAATCTAGGAAACAAAGGAACACAAACTTCCAGTCTTAATTATCATAAATTATCATTCACTGATGTAAAAATAAAAAGGGTTACAGTTCCTTCATTTTTCCCACCTTTGCCACTTCAAGCAATTTTATCTGGACAATATCTAAGCTTTGATTAGAATTAAGAGTTTCTAGAGCCCAATCTTGTACACACATGCTATATCAATTTGGGTTATCAGTCATTAAAAAAAACCAACACAATCTAACAATGAGTTATCAGTTACTACAACTTGGGTTTCATGCTTCTTGTAATTTGCTACTGGGAATTGATCTGATGACTTTAACATCCATTAATACTGTTCAAGGGCTAACTTTTCACAGAAGTACATGTATCTCTGTGTGTTCTTCCCACTGAAATTTGTACAACCATCTGCCAGAAAGGAATGATTACCCAATGATTTAACCACTACCACAGGTAACAGCTCAATGATGAGTTACCTAACTCGTAATGATGAGTTACTACTCCTAATAGAGGGACAGAGGATAAAAGTCTATCACAGATTCAGAGGTCTTAGCCTGTTTCATTCTGCCAATAGCATCACATGAAACTCTCTTTCACCCCAGGCCATTCTTTCAAGTAACAAAGTAGACATTACCTCAGAATGGAGCTATTTCCATATTCAACAAATATTCTAGAAGTCCGGATCAGTTAATCTTGAAAGTAATCTAGATTAGCTTCATGCGAAGTGTTCTCTGTTTCTTACGGCAAACCACATCAACCCGTCTTACCAATGGAATTCTCTTTCTTTACAGGGAACTGAGAACCCTAGGTAATGCGGTTTTAGTGGAAGTCAACTGATGGCTTCTAGCTAGATCTGAAGACAATACAGAGGTAGGTGTTCCTGGGCTTCTGACTCTCCAGTGTCAGACCATCAAAAAAAAATTAATTAAAAAAAAAAAATTTAGTGAATATATGCTTGCAGTCCTCATTTGTTCCCTTTCACTTTACCCTCTAGTGATCCCATATTTACTTGCTGGGAAGGTTTACTGAAAAGGTGACTGTGCAGATATAATTTTTGAGTTGGCAAACAGAAACTTTAGTCTATTCAAAACAAATAAAATGTGAACAGTAAGTATGAAGAGAAATGGTTAAAAAAAAGAAAAGACTATGGGACACAAGGACCTTTGAAGGCTTAATGAGGAATGTATTCTGAAAGTCTTCTTTCTCAAAGTACATATACGCAACCAAAATTCTTTAAACACATGTAATCTTCAGGATACAAAGGTATTTGAATACCTTTTAGCATAAGTATAGCAAGTCACCAGTAGGCTGAGATATATTCCTATAAAATATTTATAGGCAATTTTGTGTATTAAAAAAGAATTTTTGGCTTTTGTGACATATTTAAAGAAGATGAAGGTGCTATTTCAGCAAGTAGGTAGGTTTTTGTGAAGAACTCCTCAACTTAATTTGTAGTATTTTTTTATTTCCTCTAATCAAAGCTCTTCTTTTCTGGAGGTGTAATTTTACTCCCTCAAGCAAACCAAAGCAAACAAATCTGGCAGCATTAAATACTCTCTATCTATAGGATAGCTGGTGAATGGGTTATTAAATAATTTTCTGTAATTTTTTTCCTGTGTATTTTTAAAACATATTTTTTGGAGATTTTCACATGTGAACATTGCTTTTGACCACCTAAACCTCAACACAGCAAAACTGCCTTCTTCTGGAGGATGAATCCCAACCCTTTATGAAACAGTGAACGTAGATGTAACTTCTTACTCTTTTAATTCCTTGCTAGCAGATTTCTTCTCTCCATTTCTCTTTCCTGTCAGAATGCAAATTTTACTTGGCTTCCATATCTAGATTTCAGTTTTGTAAATATTTACAACTCTACCTTTTCTACCATGAATGACCTTATTGAAATCAAAGAAACTGAATGCATCATTAAGTTGTGTATAAGTATGTGGAAGATGGAGGGCAGACTCACCACTTTAATTAGCATTTCAAATACTTTAATCACCATTTGATTCATTTTTCAAATACTGTTGAATTGAATAAGTTATCCACATTATAAACCAAGTGAATGAACTATAACAACATAAGTACAGATACATGAGGGACATAACCTACATTCTGATGAGATAAACTAAATTAGCATTTAATAACATTTTTACACCCATAATTAATCATAATGGAAAATGGGACAGTTACCTACCAAATTACCTAGATGTTTCATCTAATCAGGTAACTGGATAATTAGACTCCTAAATCCAGTCATGTATACCTTTAATTAACTGTTGTTAATTATTATTAAGTGTGGATTAGTTCCTACCGCATATTTTCATCTACACATTAGGAGCTGTTTTATGGTCATTATTTATTCTGCAACTGAGTTGGGTTATTCTGCCTGTTTATATATTTAAAACATCTCATATCATTGAACTGGAATAATTTAAAAGCATTTTTAACAGTCTTTGTTTCAGCTGTACTTCAAAAACCTTGAGTCTTTCACCTCCTGATGCAAATGTGTTATTTCTCAAGCTAGTATTAACCAGCTTATTCTGATGTCAGTCACATTACCTTGCTAATTGCTTCATAGTTTCTGGGATTTGCCATCACATTGGAATAGACAAAAGAGGTGGGTTTATTAACAAAAATTCATGAGATTTTAATTGCAGCAATTTCCCTGTCTTTTTTCCTGATAGAAAGCTATAGTGGTTTCTAATTTAACTTCTCCGCCCCCTGCCCCCCCTTAAAAAAAAAAGGAGTGAATCTTCATTAATGTGAAACTCTCAATCTCTTACACTGTTGCTTTAAAACCTCTTTGACAGTTTACTTTATTTTGAATATAGAGCATGATTTATAGAGAATTTAAAGCTAGATTAGCCGTCTTTCATGTGAATAAAGTGTAAGGAGTAACTGAGGCTTTTCCCAAGTGGAGATTAGTTAAGCTTCTGAGAAGCATTTAAGGGGAAGAATATCTATTGCTTAATGTAATACTGTACACCAATCTGTATCTAAATACCATGGTCACACACTCATTAGAATTACCAAAAGCAGATACGTATACCCATTCCAATATTTTATGTTGACCTTTTGGAAGTCTAATGAGGTGGAATGAAATGAACTCATATGTAAGTGGCAATGAATGAAAAAAAAATAAATCAGTAAAGATAGTAAAGTAGCTACATAGAAAAGAAATGAGGAAAGAGCAGAAGCAATAAGAAAGAGACTGGCACAGTGAGCTTCAGTGGTTATTTTTAATGCCAGAGAGAATGGGGAAATCAAGAGGGAGGTCTTAAGAGACTGAGATAAAGTGCAGAGCAGAGAAAGGGGAAGGAGAAAAGAAGGGAAATGGCATTTGGGAGGTCAAGTACCAAAGAAACTATTGTGCTTCCGTAATAAGGGAACAGCAGAGAGTTCAGCAGTTAAGATAAAAGCAACGAGAGATGATGATTTTATTTTTAAGAGAATTAGAAAGTTGATGTTTTCAGATCTGTACAGAAACTGAACACACTTGGAACTTCCCACAAAGGCACATTTTGAATATATTTCATTTTGGAATGCAGTGTTTAGAAAAGATTCACAAAAAGGTTTGGGAAAAAAAACCCATTCTTTTACTTAAAATTTTATGGGGTTTTTCTCATTTTTAGTTTTTATAAAACTACATTTGCACAATGAAAATGGTTCCATTTTTTTTCCCCAAATATCTGTAGGTGTTTTTTCACTAATTATGATAGAACCTCACTTGCCAAAACCTAATAGGAACAGAAGTAGATGGAAGATTAAAAAGGTGTATACACACTCTTAAGTCTTGGGGTCAGGGGGAGGGGTTAAACCCAAAACCACTTTAGAGATAGTTAATTACAGGAACTTTTGATGCTGACGGACAGAAAAAGGAGAGGGAAGAAGAAAAGGGGGGATTTAACTTCTCATGAACAATTAGTAAGTGTTAGAACCAATTAGGATGATGGTAAAGGTAGGTTGTACACAGAATACATTTTTTAAAGGAGATCTATAGAACACACGTACAGGGTTTAGTGGAAAGAT
The DNA here is from genome assembly GCF_000737465.1 of Haliaeetus leucocephalus. Classification (NCBI taxonomy): domain Eukaryota; kingdom Metazoa; phylum Chordata; class Aves; order Accipitriformes; family Accipitridae; genus Haliaeetus; species Haliaeetus leucocephalus. The sequence continues at coordinate 9,695,267 of NW_010972764.1, read as the reverse complement.
ATGTAGACTAGCTCTGAACATGGTAGCAGGCCTCCAAACAGGGTGCAGTACAAAATTGTTCAGAGGGACCAGCTCAAATCCCAGCGCAAATCTAATTGCTTTATTTAAAGTTTTCCCTGGTTTCTCTGAACACTGGCTGAGCTTCTCTGAGAGTTGCCGTTGGACTGATAAACATACTAGATAAAGCTTTTACTTGCCACCTGAATAAAAGGATAACGTCTCTACCATGAGCACTAGAACTCTTATCTTGCTGCTTCAGTGAACTGGTATGCAAAAATTATACCTGTAGAGATCTGAGCTCTAATTCAACAAGCAATCTAAGTACCTACCTAATTTTCAGCATGTGAATAGTCCCATTGAGGTCCTAAAATTATCCACTGATTATTTTACAGATTAATTTATCTCAAAAAGATATGATTTTAAATTCAGTGTGAAAAACAGGGATACTACAATGAGATGAAAAGCAGAATGCAAAGTATGTATGGAAAACCTGAGGACAAACAGAGCTCTCCAAGTTTAATTTATTCATCAAAATCCTGTGCTTATTCTCAACACAGGAAATGCATTCAGGTGAAATATACTTTGGCTTTGGGGGTTTGAGTGTGGATTTGGGTTTATTTTTAAATACTCTACCAGTCCTTCCTCTGTGACTACTGAATCTGCAAAAGGTTGCCACAGAGATTAGCAAGAAATAAGAATGTGTAGCCTATATGAGCGTCAGGCATAAAAAGTATACGTTTAGACTTCATTAATTTATTGTAGTTCTTTCCTTCACCACAGTCTTTTCACCAAAGAAGGTTGACATATCCAAAAGAAACTTCCTAGCAAAAGAGAAAAAAGTAATCTTGTATTTCTACATAGCATTGGTAGGATAGACTATGTCCAGTTCTGTAGCTGTTTTAAGAAAATCCTGGAGAATGTCAAACACAGTCAATGAAAAAGATTCAAGAATATATTGTGAAGGGATAAATACATGAAGCTTACTGTAAAGAAGACTGAAGGGTGCTTTGTCTCTGTGCTTCTATTCTCATATCTAAATAGATGAGACTTTTCACTGTTTTCAGGCAAAGCTTTAACAATATACAAAGGTTAAAATTAGACAACTGCTATGAAAAAATACAGGCAAGGTGATTATATACCACTTGGTTTTGACAGTGGTTCATGATTAAGATCTTCCTGTGATCAGCTACAGATATTAGGACAGGTGTGTCTTCTTGATTTGCAATTGACCAGATTTATTTTGCTGTATTTAATTTAAACCTAAAATCTCATGAATTGACTACAGGAGAGGGGACAAAATGATATCCTATAATGTTCCTTACTTCAGTGCTTGGTGGTGAATCTTGCTTAAAGTCAGATTGATCAGCTGATGAGAATCAGAAAGCAAACCCCACCTCTCCCAATTGCCTAGTTATATTGGCCAAAAAAACCAACCACCACAGCCAAAAAAAAATTTTTTTTTTCTTCCTCTGCAGCATGGTTTGCCTGCTGGGATCATCTGGGTATATTTCACATAATCAATCTTTTGCCATTACAGATGTCTGAGAAGTAGGTGTCACTTCAGCTATATCCAATGTGCCTGACACACGAAGTTGCACAGTTTTATCTCCAAGACTAAAATGTTACAGTTTCATTAAGATTGTTGTATTTAAAATAGCATCTTCTGGATTAACTTTACTATGTGATCTATTGATCGTCTCCAGTTGCCTAAAAATAGAATTTGAAGGAGCTGAAATTAATAAATAAACCCTTGGTTTTGAAATGCGCTTTGAAAATCCCAGCATGCCAGAAGATGACATTTCCACTGTTGTCACTGATGGTTCCTTGAGTGACATTTAGATTGCACTTTTCTTAACCAAACTGTGAGAATGGACTAAATCTGTTTTCCAGATTAGAGTTTTAAATGATTGTTTATTTAAGAGAATGAAAAAAACAGCTTAATATGTTCAAACACTTGTATTATTTGAAGTGTCGTTGTTGGAACAAGTGATTTTATGGATCTGTGTTGAATTGTTCAGTACGTTTATTCACAATCACTGTTTGCACTGCAAGGCAGCAAGGGAGCACATCTGGCTGTTTGCATTGTCTTGGATACTGTATGTGAGCTGTGGTGGAAGCCTTTGGAGGGAGAGGAAATTGCCTTTCCTTGCAGCTAAACTAGACATGTTTGGAGGGAAGTACTTCTGTAATTTGGGGTGCGGCAAGTAGAAAAAGAGAAAATTAGCCTACTGAGAAGAGCAAAAAGCAGAGTTTCAGGCTTCAAAGACAACAGAAAGAAGTACTTTCTGGGATGCCTGAGGATACCTGAGGATGAAGAGTTTGCTGGAACCAGTAAGGTTCACTCAGCTGCTGACGGAGTGAAACTTTGAAAAAAGGACCCATTCTGAAAAGATGTAGTGTGAGAAAAAGGTTGCTTATTGTATTTCTACCTACATCTCATCTAATTCTGAGGATTCTTTTTCAAATTTCAAAAAGTTTCTAATTGCAGTTTCTGTTCTAATAAAAAAGCCAGTCTCCAGAAGTCAGAAGTCCCTGGTGTTTTGAGTTTCTCAAATGGGTAAAGGAAAAGGAGGTTTACCTCTGAGCTCTGGTCACCTCAGGAGTCATCCCAGCCATAAAACAAACACTAGCACCAGTTGACTTTAAATACACCAGAAGACTTACTTTGTTCTCATTCAGACAGTATTTCACATTGGAAAATATTTTTAAAACCCCAAAACACAAGTATTTGCATGTTTAATTTTGTTTAGTTTGTGCCGCTTGGGGGGGAGGAGGTAGAGCCGTTGGGAATGAAGGAGTGAAGTTGAGCCTGGGAAGAAGGGGAGTGAGAGGTTAGGTGGTGTTTTAATTTGTATTTGTTTCTCACTATCCAAGCCTATTTTGATTGGCAAGGAATTGAAAAAATTTTCCCCAAATCAAGTCTGTTTTGCCTGTGACGGTTATTGGTAAGTAATCTCTCTGCCTTTATCTTGACCCATGAGCCTTTTGATCTTATTTTCTCCCCCTGTCCTGTTGAGCATGGGGAGTGGAGAGCATCTGGGTGGGTGTCTGGCAGCTGACCAAGTTCAAGCCAACACACACTGCTGCAGTGATGTTAAGCTAAATGTAAAATTTGATTTTTTTTCTTTAAAATTGTCTACAATCACATAATGGCACAGATGAAAGCTTAACTTCAGGGAAGATCTCAGAACCTGGGAAGGAAAATACAGTGTGACTGTAGAGTTATGAGGTGGTATTTAATGGCCTATTTGAATTACAGGTCAAGTCCTATAACCTCAGGTCTTTAATGCTGGAGGAGGTAAACTAATCCAACGCTGGATGAAAAGATTGTGGGGGAAAGAGGGAGACCTGCATATCTTTCTATCAAGCTGCTAAGCAACAAGTGGTCTGAAACAAAACGTCCAAGGCCATGTTATGCTCTAGTCATAAGGTCTTAAGGGTCTTGTTATTTTTACGATAGTTGCTAGCATATTTGTAGAGAGAGGAATTATAAATAAAGGAAAGAGGATTACAGTAAAGCTAGATTCTGATAAAACATTTTGCTTTGCGAAGCAGGCTACAGAGGGATAAGCTGTTATCAGAACAAATGTTTCTGAGAAAAAAATCTTCTTTCAAATTTGTCATTGAAACAAACTAAATGCTTCCATTAAAATGTTTACTTCTTTTTGTTAAGGAAAGGGAAAAACCTTTCTGTCAAATGTCTCTCTCCTTTTTTTTGTGTGTGTGTCTTGTTGCTGCTGCTGTTGTTGTATCTGAAGGGAAGTGGGGTGAAGAGCCATGTTTACTGGCTTGTAGAAAACAAAAGGTAAGCAGGAAAGATTCACAGAAAGAATGAAGTTGCTTTTCCATAGCACAACCATGAAAGAGTGGAACAAGGTTATTTTTGCTTTTAGCATTAATTTAAAGATATAGTCATATGACCTTTTTTTATCTTGGACTAACACAACATGAAGCAGGAAGGTGATCCAGCAAACTACTTAGTGATAATAAGCAGAAGTAGCTAATTGTACATTTGATTTAGGTAATATCTAACTTCTCTCAAAACCCCCAAACTAATGCTCTGATAGGTTTATATTATTATTTAAATGGTTATTTTTACTGAGTTTATGACTGTCCCTTTAATCACTGCCTATCCTGCTTGTTTCTTTTTTTTTTCAGAAGAAATTAATTATTTGTGGACTGAAATTTCTATCACACAACATGAAATCTCAGGACTATGGATAGATGTCACACACTGGGACTATGTACAGTGCTCTATGACACTCTGCTGCCAGTGGAGGTTCATAGTCTTTTTGCAAGCATTTACAGTTGAATCAAAGACTAAGTGATCTCCTCAAAAGAAGACGCATAGCCAAGAGTTAGCCATGTGTCTGACTGCAAACAGTGTCTTTGAGCTATTTGACCCTCTGAAGGGGAAAGTCTCTCTCTTTTTTTCTTTTCTTTCTTTTTTCTTTGAGGTGGAATAATCTGTTACCAGAACATGAATTGAACATTTTACAAGTCCATGAGACAAATTCTCTTGAGTCTCAAAATCAAAATGGCAGTGATAACACCAAGGTCACAGGTTCAATCCCTGTATGGGGGAAGATGTTATATGTCAATCAGGCAAGTGGACCACCATGGAGAGAGGTATCCAATACCTGAAGGAATTAGCCATGCTAGAGATGATTTATTATGACCCGGACAACGCACAATTACCCAAAGATGGTTACTATGGTAGAGATTGACCAAATGGTGATTGACAGTTGTTATGGGCACAAGAACTTGGGAGGGGACACAGCCAGGACAGCTGACCCAAACTGGCCAAAGGGGTATTCCATACCATGTGATGTCATGTCTAGCATATAAACTGGGGGCAGCGGGTGTGGGGGGATCGCTGCTCAGGAACTAACTGGGCATCAGTCGGCGGGTAGTGAGCAGTTGCATTGTGCATCATTTGTATATTCCAATCCTTTTATTATTACTGTTGTCATTTTATTAGTGTTATCATTATCTTTATTAGTTTCTTCTTTTCTGTTCTATTAAACCGTTCTTATCTCAACCCACGAGTTTCACTTCTTTTCCCGATTTTCTCCCCCATCCCACTGGGCGGGGGGGAAGTGATTGAGCGGCTGCGTGGTGCTTAGTTACTGGCTGGGGTTAAATCACGACAGAATGTTTTGCCTTTGTCTGGCATCTTGGTGCTTCGTATATTCATCTGGGAAGTGGAGCGATAGAAGCTAATCTCTCTTCCCATTAATATTCCAATCTAGGAAGTAGAACAGGGCCAACAAGAGATACTGAAAATTCGGATTCCAGCATACCCTGTAAATCTTCCAGTTCAAACAATCTCTTCAGAATAAGAAAATGTGGTTTTAAAATCACCTCAGACTCAGCCTGTAGTTTCATGTATGTTTAGCTGGCACTGCTACCAAAAAAAGAAATCTATCCTTTTGGTTGCTTGTACTCATCCCTGTACTGTGTGGGCACAACCACTAAGAGAGACAACCAAAACATTTCTTTCCCATCTTCTCTCTCTCCACACAAAAACCTACCAGATCCGTTTCAGTGGGAAATTGTTGTTTGGGTTGGTTTTTTTTCTTTACAATTTGTAACATAAAGTAATTTAATTTCAAGTCATAAAGCCTTTTCCTTACAAAATGGAAATGTTACTTCAATACATGTATTTATAACCTAGTTATGAATATGTCTATGTACATGTACAGGACTGTGGTTGTGCACTTGAGTGCACAGCCACGCATAAATATATGTGTATTAGAACTGGTTTATTAATTGCATTTCTTGTTTACATCCTTGTCAAAATAGGTATGCTTCTTCCATTTCATTTTTTCTCTTTGAGAGCTTAAACAATGAATGAAAGGTGAAATAACTTCATGCTCCTTTCAGATGAGTCACTGCACCATCTTTGTAGGGCAGTATTAGTAATTAGTATGCTAAAAAGCACTCTAAGCCTTCCTAACTGTGATCCATACAGCTCACAGAAGCACCACAGCTGTTTTTTTTAATTACAAAAGTGTAGTACATTTTTAGAGGTAAAAGGGAAACAAACAAGAAACCAAAAGAGCAGAACATAAGGGTAAAGCTAGCTGAGTAGGTTTCTGGGCATCTTAGGTACTTTCTATTTGCAATGCAAGATCTGAGTTTGGATCTTTCAAACATTCCACTTGGAGGAAAAATATGGGTTCTATTAAACCTGCTACTAAAAGACAGCTCTCTCAGCTTTTTGAAAGTTTTACCCAGGTATTTTCTAAACTGTGGTTGCTTAGCTGAAGTCTGGGCACCCTCTGGTTTTTAAAATATTTTGATGTTACAAATGTACATATTTCTAAGTGTATTTTCAAAACAGTTGGCAATTGATCTTTTCAAGTCTTTTGTGAGCTATCCAAACCTAAAAGTGTCATTAATGTTCCTTGATTGTTACTATCATATCAATTCCATATTATTTTTCTTAAACGTATCTTCTATTTTACTTTTGTTTGTGATAATTCTGATCATTTTCTTCTCTAGCAGTGTCAAACTGAGAACACTGGGAACAGTAATCTCATTCTCAGAAGGTGATGGATTGACAATAGCACAGTCTTCAAGTAGAGGAAATATATCCTATCCTCTCAGCAGGCAGGAAAAGACTCAAACAGCAGTCAGCAGAAACAGAAGAAAGGATCCATTTAAAAAATAATAATAAAAAAAAGCAGAAAAGAGAAGAGAAAACTAATCTTAAATCCATTATTTTCTCAGGTAATTCTGGATTTCAAGAAATTTATCAATGATAGTCTAAATAATAACTATGCTCTGTATAATAATGCTCTGTATAAAACTCTGTAATACAGTTTTCTAAATATTTTTTCAGAAAGCACCCCAAACTATGGTGATTTGTGCTTTATATTTCTTGAAATACAGGCAAAACTTAGGACCTGGTTTCATAAGTACTCATTTACATAGGTAGATCTCAGTGAATGATTCATGAGACTAGGCTTTGGTGGGAATGTTAAAGAGAGAGCTTAGCAGGCCCTCTTTTTTTTTTTTTTTTTTTTTTGCAACAGACAAACCTGTTTAAATTAAAATCTGTGCTTATGTTTGTATCCATCTGGATACTCTGCTTTCTGAGCCAATTTTTCTAATTCTAAAGGCAGTTTGGCACAAATGTCAGTTTTAAATAACTAACTACTTTCAAATACTATTAGCTGACTATGAAAGAAGAAACCTGAACTTAAAACTTCTCTAGTTTGCATAAGTTGTAAAAATTAATTGATTATTTGGAGAGATAATATGGTTGATATAATAACTGTTTATTGTTCCTTCCCATAATATATTTAACATTAGAGTTGATTTTATGGCTATGATAATTCTTCTGTGGCTGACAGAATATGAGCCTGAGAAGAAAACCTGAGATCTGAAGTCTGCACATTTATGAAACAAGGTTCAGAAAGTTCTGAAAACCTTATTCTCGTCTCATGTTTACATAGCAGTTTGAACAGTCAGTAAGGCTAATAGGTTATAAAAGTGAAAAAGAATAATTCCTTGGGGAACTGGCATGTCTATACATCTAACTATAGAATCTGAAGTAATCTAAACTAATGCACTTTGTGAAAATCATCAGATAAACCAAAGGGGTTTACAGTGTTTTTCACAGTTAAGCATTTGTGATTTGTAATACAGTAGATTACTGTTTCAAAGTAACTATAGCCATCCTACCGAGTGAGTAATCAAATAGTTCCTCCTCAGCTTTCTTCTTCTGAATTTCATATACATTTTTAATTAATGCCTTACATTACTTGAGCTTTTATGCAATTACATGATAAATTATTCAAGTTTTGATGTTATGTTTTAGACAGATGTTAAATCAAAGAAGTTAATGATTAAACATATTTTAATAGATTTGCCACTGTAGCTTTTACTCACTTTAAAAATAGTTTTTGATTGAATTTTGGTGCTCATGAAAGTGAAAGGCTAAGGACCATTTTTTCAAAAGGCTCTTTACTGAGTCTCTGACTAATTACACAGTTCTGTAGACATATGAACTATATTCCATAAACAAAAACTTAGATGAAAAGGAATTAAGTGGCATTAAACATGACCCACCCCCCCAGCCTAAAAGACTTAAGAAATAACAAAGTATAGGACACTTCTTAACCTCAGCCTGAGAGTCATGTGATTTCCAGAGTCAGACTCCACACTTTAAAAAGGGTATTTCTTCTGCTCCTAAAAGATAAAGAAACCTACTAAAATTACTCACCATTAACGTGTAAAGCAAATCTTTACCCATTGTTTTTCTGTGAGCTTTCTATGCCATCCAAGGACTGTTGCAACTCAGTATCATTCTGTTTTCTCTGCAGAACTTCTCTTTGGACAATGGTATGGCTGTGAGAAACTAAACTAGTAGGATAGGATGCAGGAGAACTATTCCACCAGTTTCCCTTTAGATTCCTGCTTTGGCTGGCTGGGTCCAGCATATTCTGTGTTGCTGAGGAAGTGCAAAACCACCAGAACAGGGAAAAGATGCAATTCATTGCAGTTGCTTGTTCTAAGGATAAGATCTTCAATGATATACCTTTACTTACCTTTCTGCAATAACTTCTGATTTTGTGCTTGTGTGCAAATAATGGGAGAATATGACCTAGTGTTGTACTTAAAGAATATTGATAGTAAGAGTCGGGATAGTGGATATGGAATCATAGAATAGTTTGGGTTGGAAGGGACCTTTAAAGGTCATCTAGTCCAATCCCCCTGCAATGAGCAGGGACATCTTCAACTAGATCAGGTTGCTCAGAGCCCCGTCCAACCTGACCTTCAATGTTTCCAGGGATGGGGCATCTACCACCTCTCTGGGCAACATATTCCAGACATACACAATACAAATTAAAACTGTTGTAGTATACAGCCATCTACATTCAATGTCATCAACTGTTAGAACTCAGTTCTTCAACCAGCATCATCTTGGACTTCTATTTGGTACTAATCTTGGGAAAATAAGGGTGGAAAGCAACTGACCCTAGCCTTTATGGTTAAAGTTATTGGTATTCTGCCAGTTCTGCCCAATGGAGCTGGCTGGGTCCCTCTCTCACCTGCTCACAGCCTTCCATAGCACCTGTACAGTACAGGCAAAAGAACTCTTTGCTGTTCTGCTGTATGCACTACTCCAGACACTCTGATATATATTACAAAAATCACCCTGCCAGTTGTTTACGAGTCTGTAATTCCCTCTCTATGCATCCAGGAAAGCTGGATTCAAACTACCTACAGTAGCATTGAAATTCAACATAGACTGGCACAGTTTTAGAAATAATCTTCAAAAGAATGGCCTCCTCTAGCAAAGAAATAAGGAAAAAAGAGTATTTCTTTATCCCATGTGATGTAAGTTGAGTTTAGGGGGATAGAAAAGGAGGCAGTACAACCTACAAGAACAGTTAGACCTTGCACTAGCCATATCAAAGTACCTATATCACAAAGAAAATCTTCTAAAGTACTGTAAAGTTTACAAGCAATTTTATTTAAAGACCAAGTAGAAATCTACCAGCAAACACAAAGCCTTGTTCCTGGATATAGGCACATGGTGACTTTTTGATGTAATTTTTTCCCCTTCTTCAGAATGGTGTTTTTGGCATGTACCTTCATTACTCTTCACAAGTGTGTGTAATTTCTAAGTACCTTCACCTTAAAATACGAAGCCCGTGTGGAAGGACAACACTTCCACACTTACAAGTAATACACAGGATATTAAGTTATGTGAGAGAAAAACACTGCTCTTTTCAGTCTGAAGACTGTTTCTAGTTCGTTCCATTTATATTCCTGATACATAATAAATATTATTGCTCAAAAAATTTCTCACAAACAAAAAAAGAAATTTCTACACTGGTAGCACAGAAATATAAAATCTCCACAAAATATTCAGTTTTGTTTTCAAGCATACAAACACTCTTGCTTTTGTAACAGGAAACTATCTGACACCTTTATTTTAAATATTCTGATCAGAGGGGAGGGAAACAAAAAATTCAGAAGTGACCACCCATGATCTTGATTAGACTACAAACTCAGATGTAGATACAAATATTGCAACTTTCTCTCTAAATAAATTACTCCAAAATTCCTAGCAATCACAATCTGAATCGCTTTACCCAGTGTGGGTTATAATACACATCATATCAATGTAATGCTATAATATGCTGACCTAACCATTTATGGCCTGTGCCTGCCATTTTTGAGAACATGGAGAAGTTTAAAGTTTACATTTGACTTTGCAGAAAATGTGTTTGGTTTTATATACATGTATGTATAGCACGCCTGAACTGTTTTTTACTTACGTACCTAGGGTAGGTCATCCTTCATATCTATCAGTGAAAGGCATTCTCATATAGCTGGCAAATGTGAAATGAGAATAATGTTATATTTGATTTCCCATCTTATTCTGTAAGACTAGGCTGCACAGAATATTAAATAGAAAAAAAAGGAATGACGAATGGAAGATGCGGAACATCATTTCATAAACTGGTATTTTTTTTAGTAGTTCTATCAGCATTCATTTTGGTTCCCAACTAATGATATTGCTCCAAAGTTGACCAGGCAGAGGAAAAAGGCACTAACAGAATTCTACAGAAATAATTCTCTCACAATCTGATGAATATTTGCCTGTACTGATAACTAGGAACAACAGATTTAGGAAGTCAGAAACATTTTAATGCATTATTTCCTGATTTTTGAGGATTATTTAAAGGAAACACTGCAAGTTCAACTCTCCTAGCTTCTGCTCATCTTTTAATGCTTATATATATATATATACAAGTAATATATTGCTTTCTACAGCACCGTTTGTTCAAAGATCATCTATTACCTTACAGATATTAATGTAGTTTCAAAGTATCCCTTCTTATATATGTTATGTAATAAGAAACAAATACCTTTTTTTTTTCATTTTCCCACGACATCAGACAATAACCTTTACTATTTTATTCTGAGCAGTTTCCTGACTGACGAACTTCCATAAAGTGAGAATTTTCACACTCTGAATAATCAAAAAGTGAAAAGTTGCTTGGCAGCAAGCTCTTTTCATTTGAAGTAAAACTCAGCCTACACAAATTCACACCTGTAATACACATTTCCTGAAATAATAAAAAATAAATGTACAGTTACTGATAAAGTGATTTAGCTTTCCATGTTGTATTTTTGAAATATTGTTATTCATAACTGGAAAGCAAATGTCTTTGAATAGAAGACAGTAAAAGTATAATAGCCCATGTGCATTTGTATGCTTATTTTGCACTTGTTTTATTATCACTATTGAACTTAGATCTGATGAGATTAAAGTAGAAAAAAATGTGTTTTTTGTTTATTGAAAAAATGTTTTGTCTCATTTGTGCAAAAAAAAAATCTTTGTTTCCCTGATTCCAAACCAGAAATAAAATACTCTTCATTTTGTATGATGTATCAATACAACATAAAATGAAATGTTGATAATGTTATGCATATATTTAATGTATTGATAAATCTAGAAGCTTGAAATATTTCAACCAGGAAAACAAATCAGAAATGAACTCTTCGATATTCTGATGGAATTTAGTACTTTGATAATTTCTTGAAAGTTTGATTTTTCTATTGTTTATATTCCTAATTAGCAGCAAATAAGTTTATTGCACAGAGCAATGTCATTCAGTGTTGTGTTCTGGAATCTGTGTGCAGTCTCAGGGTAATTGTTCTCCAGGAGGCAGCCCTTCAGGCTATCTAGAAATGCAGACTACATTTCCCCCAGTATAGCAAAAGGTTGCTGTAAATCACGCTGCATATTTCACCAGGTCCTGAGCCTGAAGTAAGTTGGAACAAAGAAAAATCTCTTTAATTGCATTCCATATAAATGAATTGAACCACAGTCATGAGGACTACCTTCCATCTACAGCAGAATGACAATGCAACATGAAATGGTGAGAAAGCATATGAAATGGTCCAGAAACGAAAATCAAATCATTTTGGATGAATAAGCAAATTACTATTATAGCTAACATTCATTTTCATATCTACTGGCATATTAACAAAGCTATTGATTGGATACTTAAATTTATTCAGGTGACCTTTCCAGAACAAATACAATAAGTTCAGGATAAGATCATTATTTATACTTTAACATTTTCTTAAAAATCACCCTGAGGGGTGGAGAGTACTGTGAATTTTTAATTTACTGAGCCAAAATTAATTCTATTGAAATCCTCTATGAACTCTGCAGTTTTGAAATGATTTCTCTTTGGATAAGAAGAAAATTTCTCCATGAAAATCAAATACCGTTGCTGCCTCATAGAGATTTTTCTACTGAACATTGAGAATGTAAGGACTCTTCACCTCAATATCCTTTCTCTGGGCAGTTTTTTTATTCTTCTGCAGGGCTTATACCAGAGAATATAAACATGTGCTGTAGGAGGTGACCCTGAACTTGCTCACAAAACAAAGATCTCAAATTCTACATTTTTGTACAATGAGAATTTCATACTTTTCTTCATCAGTATGAAAACCAACCTTGTTGCTTCTGGGAATCAAACTTCCCACTCAAAAGAACAGTGGAGAAGCTAGCAAAGACTGTGGCAAGACTGAACATGAAAGCAAAAGATTTAGAGAATTAATCAACAGGAAACTGCAATACTCCATCCCTGAAGAAAAGGCAGGATATAATCCTGCTGTCTTTATTATCAAGCTCCAAGCATCTCTCTCAGTAGGCTGAAACAGTTTACTTTTTGAGTCGATCTACCTTTTCCACCCACAGTTATCTGCTGGCAGGGAGCCTGGAGAGTATTTAAACCCTTCAGATCTCCGTCTACAAATGAACAGAAGTTTCTTGGATTGAAATAAACACTAATAAAACTTCAGTTGGAATTAAGGACCATCTCAGAGGAAAACATTGACAAAGGAGCTGGAAATTACTGGCAGGCAATTTTTTCTGCCCGTGATTTTCATGCAAACAGGTGGGCAATTCTAACAGATGTCATTTATACTCATGGGTTTTGCTTCCAGAGTGCCATGTGCTCAGGACCATACTAATGCACAGGCTCAAACACAATTTATTTGAACTTTGAAGGAACTTTTTTTCTGCCAGTAGAACTGATGCATCTCTTGGCTAAGCTGTACTTGCAACAAAGAAGAAAGATGCTCAAAACTGAGTCAGAATGAGTGTGCCACTGTAACGTATTCAGCAGGGCCCCTCCTAAACATATACTAAAAAATAATCATTACTAAAGGATTAAATTCAGTGGGCTAGATATATGCAATTCAAGTTAGCGATGCTTTTTTGCTTGTTTGTGTTTTGTTTTGTTTTTTAATAAAGATAAGTTCCTTTCCAAAAGATTCAAAGGCAGAGGGTTTTTTTCCATGTAAAACAGAGACTTAGAAAATGCTAGCTATACCGTTGTGCTAGAAACTTGAATTCTGTCGTTACTGTGATATGAATGAAATAAAGTTATTTGGAAAAAAAGGTAGAATGAGCATTTCAAGTTGATCATCTTGGAAGATGGGGAGAAAACACTGTAATAAGCAACTGAAAATTTGCCATTTCATAGCCTTGCATATATATAGTCTTTCAAAATAACTTTTTTGCATGGTCAACCCACAGCTTGGTTTTTTTTTGTTTTTTTTTAAACTTGGGAAACACAGTTGTACTGGTACCTGATACAACTTACTGTGCATTAATAGTGGAGGAGTTCAGCACAGAAGGTTGTAACTGGAGATACATGGCTAAATACCTTTGTTAGCCAGCCACTAACGTACACGTATTTTCAGAAGGGAGGTACTGATACACTATGTTTTGCATAGGGAAACTCATACGTCCCTTCCTCCATGTGGAATATCTGGAGTGTTCTCAAAGTAAAACAGTGGCTACCTTGATTTCAGTAGGATTACTCTGATTTCTGTTTGACACAAAAAAAAAAAAAAAAATTATAAAGAAAGAAAAGCCAGAGAACATGGGACTAATTAGGAAGATTATGGCCACTCTCGTATAACCACAATGCAGCTTCTTTATCAGGGAAGAGACTAGACTGTCTTTACGATACTGTCTACTTTGCAGATAATTTCAGACAGATAGAATATCTGATAAGACAGCAAATGGTACACTCTTGTATTTCTGAACATTGCTATTATAAACTGATCTTGCATTTAGGTACTATTCATATTGTAAGAGAGGAATTCATACAGTTCCTTGTTTAAACTCTACTTCTACCCAGAGCAACAGATCCATGTACTGTATGATGCCATACATTCTCAGTTGGAATTTTTATTTAGCTATCATGTGATTATAGAGTTGTGTAGAACAAAGAATAAGGCTGTAACACTGCAATATCAAGCACCACGTGCCGCATAATATATAGACATTAACTTTAACCACTGTTCAACTAAGACCTTCACAAATAGTCTTATTTTTACCACTTTTTAAAGAAGTCACAATTTTAGGAATAAAATTGCATGTAAATGTAATATAAATGTAGGGCATTTTTTTACTGCATATCTTGAATTAACTTTTAATTATTCTAATTCGTGCACTGGTGGAGTTCGCCGTCCCGAGGGATATGGGTCAGGTGAAGAGTAAAGCCAGGACCCTGAATTTTAGGAAAGCAAACTTCCAGCTGTTTAAGGAATTAGTCGATGGGACCCCCTGGGAAATTGCCCTCAGGGACAAGGGAGCAGAACAGAGCTGGCAGATCTTTAAGGACACTTTCCATGTGTAAGAAATCAGGAAAGGGAGGCAAGAGACCAGCAAGGACGAGTTGAGACCTGCTAGTCAAACTGAAGGGCAATAAGGAAATACACAGGCACTGGAAGCAGGGACAGGTGTTGCCCACTTGTGTAGGGTTGGACAGATATGGATTTGATGGATGGACTGTTCAGTGGATAAGGAACTGGCTAGATGGTCACATCCAGAGGGTAGTGGTCAATGGCTCAATGTCCAGATGGAGATCAGTGATGAGTGTTGTCCCTCAGGGGTCCGTATTGGGACCAGTACTGTTTAATATCTTCACCAATGACAGTGGGATCAAATGCACCCTGAGCAAATTTGCAGATGACACCAAGCTGAGTGGTGTGGTTGACACGCCTGAGGGATGGGATGCCATCCAGAGGGACCTGGACAAGCTCCAGAAGTGGGCCCACGTGAACCTCATGAGGTTCAACAAGGCCAAGTGCAAGGTCCTGCACCTGGGTCAGGGCAAGGCTCAGGATCAATACAGGCTGCGGGATGAAGGTATTGAGAGCAGCCCTGAGAAGGACTTGGGAGCACTGGTGGATGGAAAGCTGGACATGAGCCGGCGACGTGCACTCGCAGCCCAGAAAGCCAACCGTATCCTGGGCTGCATCAAAAGAAGCATGGCCAGCAGGTCGAGGGAGGGGATTCTGCCCCTCTACTCTGCTCTGGTGGGACCCCACCTGGAGTACTGTGTCCAGCTCTGGAGTCCTCAGTACAAGAAAGACATGGACCTGTGGGAGCAGGTCCAGAAGAAGGCCACAAAAATGACAAGTGGGCTGGAACACCTCTCCTACGAGGAAAGGCTGAGAGAGTTGGGCTTGTTCGGCATGAAGAGAAGGCTCTGGGGAGACCTTATTGTGGCCTTTCAAGGCTTAAATGGGGCGTACAAGAAAGATGGGGACAAACTCTTTACTAGGGCCTGTTGCAGTAGGACAAGGGGTCATGTTTTTAAACTAGAAGAGGGCAGATTTAGACTAGATATCAGGAAGAAAATTTTTACGATGAGGGTGGTGAAACACTGGAACAGGTTGCCCAGAGAGGTGGTAGATGCCCCATCCCTGGAAACATTCAAGATCAGGTTGGATGGGGCTCTGAGCAACATGGTCTAGTGGAAGGTGACCCTGCTCACTGCAGGGCGTGTTGGACTAGGTGAGACCTTTAAAGGTCCCTTCTAACCCAAACCATTTTATGATTCTATGATTCTAATTTATTTTTTTTTCATATGTTAACAGAAAATTAAATCCTCTTTGCCTATAGAGATGACTTGTTTAATAAGAGCTCTATACTGACATCTTTACTGATTGAAATCTATCTTTTCATTGACCATTTTGAAATTATTTGAGAAGTTAAAATGAGTAACAAAATGTCCTTCAGTATGAAATTGTTAGGGCACATATTTTATGTTCATATAATGGAATTTGCATTTAAAACCAGATCTAGAAGTGCATCCTTTGACTGGGCATATACCGGTCTACAAGGGACTAATATATATGGTTTCTATGATGCACATGTTGCTCTACAAATAATTACTCTATCTATCTAAGGCAAATAAAGAAACCTCAGACTAAGGGTCAGCTAAACCAACTGTGATTTTGCACTCAACATTGTGAAATTTCATGCTCTTTGAAGTACAAGGGCAATGTAACAGGATTATTAGGAATTTGTGGAGAAGTGAGGGAGAGGGGGATTGGGTTCGTTTTTGAAGCAAATCATTATTGTCTCAGGATAATTTAACACAAGTTATGATACTTTAGTTCATATCTACTTTAAAGAGAAATAAATGTATAAATGAGAAGTGAAAATTTGAAACATATTACATCTGAAAAGAGAACTCCCCATTGCATTTTCCCCATATCTAGCTAAAAAAGACTCATTTGTGGTCCTACAAGTACAATAAACTACATAGTTCCATTGAGAAATCTATGCACATCCAAAAACAATTCTAAACTTCAACAGGTTAAAATATCCAAGACTTGGTCTACAAGAAGAAAAGCTTTTCATTAATCTTTATTAAGATTGGCTTCACCGGTATTTTTAAAAACATATCATCTTTTAATTTATTATCTTTGGTTTTGGAAGCTCAGAAAGTAAAGAAGAAACTTAATCAAAATCTGAAAAAACATGTTTCTTGTCCTCATAAATAACATGAAGCTTCAGAAGATAACATATTGCCATCTTAGGCCTATTTTATCAACATCGTCTTCTAAGGAGCTAGGATCTGATCCAAAGCATATTAATGTTAATTAGAGTCTTTCTGTTGACTTTGGCTGACTTGAATTTGATATATGTCTCTATTTATGAATTCATAAGAACTGAAAAAATATTATATTCTAACTCTCCTATGCTTTGCTTTTAACATTCTATATTCCCTCCAGGATTGCCATTAATCAGTAGCTGAGCATAACGTGTGTTTTCCATGTTTGGGAATTCTTTTGAGCTTCAAATTTTCTGTAAGGGTAGAAAGTAAAAATCTAGATAATCTAGAAAAATTAATACATTAGATCATTCAAACAACTTCTAGATCTTAATTTCAGTATTAATTCTTTTTATTCTACAATAATTAGCTAAAAATTCTCAAGACGCTGAGCTCAGGTAAAATAATTTCTTAGTTTGAAATGTAAAAATATAATGGTTTGATAATTTCTCTAAGACAAAGCACAACATGAGTTTTGTCAATTGATCCTTTTCTGTTTCAGTTTACATAAATCAATTTTGTCCAGAGAAAAACATCACATAAAAATTCATAACTACTCCTGATTAGAAACTCAGTAGCTGTAACACTGCAAAACGTCATTGAATTCAGTAAAGGAAAACCCTTCACTGAGACCGAGACTTTGAGGTGTTATATATCTCCCATTGCTTCCTTCTACAATAGAATGATGGACATGTAGTCAAAGCTTGCGTATCATATTGTAAAATGTCATCTTTCTAAGGTAGATGGCATTAGTTGCTCTTCCCTTATCCACTAACACTGTAACCCCATCATCAAAGGCCACCAAATTTGTCAGGCATGATTTGCCCTTAGTGAAGCCATGTTGACTGTCACCAATCACCTCCTTATTTTCCATGTGCTTTAGCATAGTTTCCAGGAGGATCTGCTCCATGATCTTGTCAGGCACAGAGGTGAGACTGACTGGCCTGTGCAAAGCATTTGACACTATCCCATACAACATCCTTGTCTCTAAATTGGAGAGATATGGATTTGACAATGGACCACTTGATGAATAAGGAGTTGGCTGCATGGTTGCACTCAAGAGAGTTGCAGTCAACGGCTCGATGTCCAGGTGGAAACCAGTGACGAGTGGTGTTCCTCAGGGGCTGGTATTGGGACCAGTGCTATTTAACATCTTTGTTGGCAACACGGACAGTGGGGTTGAGTGCACCCTCAGCAAGTTTACTGATGAGACCAAGCTGTGTTGTGCAGTTGACACGCTGGAGGGAAGGGATGCCATCCAGAGGGACCATGGCAGGCTTGAGAGGTGGGCCCATGTGAACCTCATGATGTTCAACAAGGCCAAGAAGATGAAGAGATGGCCTGGGAGGCCACTGGTGAACACTAAGTTTATCATGAACCAGCAATGTGCCCTTGCAGCCAAGAAGGCAAATGGCATCCTGGGCTGCATTGGGCAAGGTATTACCAGCACGGTGAGGGAGGGGATCCTTCCCCTCTACTCAACACTGTTGAGATGACACCTGTAGTACTGTGTTCAGTTTAGGGCTCCCCAAGACAAGAGAGACATGCACATACTGCAGAGTCCAGTGAAGAGCCACCAGGATGATGGACTGAAGCATGTCTCCTATGAGGAAAGTCTGAGAGAGCTAGGAACGCTCAGCCTGGAGAAGGCTCATGGGAAGCTTATGAATGTATACAAATACCTGAAGGGAGGGTGCAAAGAGGATGGAACCAGACTTTTTTCAGTGGTACCCAGTAACAGGACCAGAGGTAATAGACACAAACTGAAACACAGGAGCTGACATCTCAACATCAGGAATCACTTTTTCACTGTGAGGGTGACTGAGCACTGGCACATGTTGCCCATAGAAGCTGTGGAGTCTCCATCCTTGGAGATATTCAGAAGTCATCTGGACATGGTCCTGGGCAACGGGCTCTAGATGGCCCTGCCTGAGCAGGAGAGTTGGACCAGATGACCTCCAGAGGTCCCTTCTAGCTTCAACCATTCTATGATTCTGAGATTCTGTTTGGTGGCCAAGTGTGTCTCTAAGGGCAAGAGCACAGGAGGAGCTGGATATTGGGGGACTTGGGGAGTCCCAGTCCCCTGTTCCTCCCCAGAGAGACCGTGGGGTCTGGGGATCTCTAGGTGTGAGACCTCTGTGTATGTGTGCATGTGTGTGCACCTCTCTCTCCCTCCCTCTCTAGGGTTGAGGCAACTGATCCAGGACCAGCCACCGGGGAAATCTGGTGCCTGTGCCTGTGAGTGGGACTGTGGCCCTAGGGGCTCGCATATCCAGGTGCCAGCAACCAGGGAGATTCGGATCCAGGGGGAGCTCATGGGAGGGCTGAATGTCTAAGCCCAGCTGCTGGAGGGATCCACACTGTACATATGTATATAGGCATATATGTGTATTTCCCACTAGTGGACCTTCGTCCTGATCAGCCAGAGAGGGGAACAGGATGAGGCCAGTGGTGCTGTTTTTGTTTGTGTGATTGCAGCCTCACCTGGAATGGGCTCCTGGATTCGGCACCCCTAATAAAATCAACACAGAAGAAATTTTCATTTCAGTTATCATGAGAGTACTGACGCCATTGCAGCATCTAATAACTAAGACACACTTACTGGTGAAAATATCTCATCCATACTAGGGAATATAATGAAGATCTTTATATTTTGCAGCTATACAATCCTACCAGATTATCAAGAAAAAATTTCACAGGTTTTTCTTATTTTATGAACGGTATAGGTTTTCAGAAATCATTAAGAAAAAGAAACTCTGTACATTCTTTAACCTGCCCCCCCCCCAGATATCCCCAGCTTGCCCTTGCATTCAAAAAGAACATAGCATTTCACTAGAATTTGAACAAAATGTTGTTACTCAAGAGACTTAGAGAGCTGGTAGTTAGCATCATCTATGGGAAACATGCATAAATATACTGTTTGCTGCACTTTCTTATGGCTATACATATTCAACAAATCAAAAAAAAAATCAATGAAAAATCAAACCAAAAGTCATTCATTAGAATAGCTGAACTGGCCATTTCCCTTCATTATCAACAACAAAAAATCTATCTAAAAACTACTAGGTTTTCTGTGCCATTATATTTATTTGTTTTTAAAATAAATGTAGGCTCATCAAGAAATTAAGATTTCCAAGTTTTGGTGGTTTTTTTCCCAAACTAAACATGACTGCTTTTTCCCACCAGATCCAGAGTCCACTAGTTTCTTAATTAAATTAGGAATTCCTGGTGTTCTCACTTAATTTCAAAGCAGTACTTGGCACTAGCTTTGAGAGTGAATACAGGGAGTACTGTTTAAAGACACATTTAGTCACAAACAGATTAATGCAGGCAGGTGCAAGCTTAGTCTCCCTATTGCAATGCTGAAACCAAGAGTAAAGGGAAGATGATACTAAGACCCATAAACCAGGTAAATCTGAGCCAGCTTGAGTCCAGGTGCAGTACAGTAAGTAAGCATGTGCTGCAATCAAACTAGTAAGCCTCTCCCAGGCTCAGTGCTTTTTAACTTGTTCACAGCACTGATTCACAGCATGATGATGTTTCTTCCAGATCCAAACTAGCAAGTCTGCATTGTATTTTATGGGAATTTAGCAATTTTGATCTTTACTTGGATTAAGCATCTTTGCATTCTGTTCCATTGCTTGATGTAGACATACAATAACCTCGCAGTCTGGAAAGGACTCTTTGTTGTTGTTAGCAAATGAAAACTGAGAGTAGGAAATGGCAGTGGGCAGAAGAGGAGAGGAGGCCTTGTCTGCTCTTGATGGACGTAGTTGCCTGATTATTTTCTCTCACCACTATCATTATTCCATTGAATTTCTGATAGCTACTCCCAATTTACCCTACTTTGAGAGTGGCTTGGCTCCTAAAGATGCCATTGCACTTTCCTTAGCAGCAGGGGCTTTCCATGATGTACTAAAACTACATTTTCTCTCCCCTTTCTTTCTGGCAGCGTGCTGTGCCTATCAGCTAACTAAGAGCTTCCATCCCAGAGGAGGCTGCATTTCATTAGTGATGTACTGTGCAGATATATAGTTCATATCTGGTCTGAAGATAAAAATATTAATAATTGGATCAGTAGTGTTTTGAATTCGTTATGGCCTCTATTTCTATGCTATCGTCATCTCTCTGTGCAGTATAAGGACGCACACAAATCTCTAGCATAATACACTTTCTGTCCTGAGCAAGCAACAAAACCCTACAGGGTTTCGAGAGACCATTTAATTTTTTAAAACAAGTTTTTAGCTTACTTCATTGCCCCACTCTCAGGGAGCTTCATAGCCATAGAAGCTGCCAGCCTCTCTTCAGGACTTAATAGGAAGTCTTTGCCAGCACACAGATCAATGTGGATGAGATAATGATTACTGCTGTCACACTACTCATTTTTAAATGTGAAATCTGGACTGCCTTTTGTTTGGTGCACTGTATGCAAGAAACCCGATTTTTCATGTGATCAGGGACACATTGATGGATAGTGCTTGCTATGACATTAAATTAAGAGCTTCTTAAAGGCACCTTTAAAGAAAACTATTACTGAACTAATGATGTGCAAGTGATTGAACTTGTTCACTTCCTATCTCTGTGATGTCATTCTGATGAACAAGGAGACACTGGCATGTGGCTGATAGTTAATGGAAGCAGATTTTGGCCTGGCATGCATCTGTGCTTCTACGTTTAGCAGAGTTCCCTGTATTCATTTTTTTTAATAATAGCTAAGGTTTAAAAAGAAAGACTTAATAGTGTAAGATATTTCTATAATAATAAGCATTCTGACACTCTTGGCACTTCGGTTCTTCAGCAAAGCCATTAATATTAATCTACCTAGGTCACTTCCCAAACCTTTCCTTATATTATACCTTTCTAGTGATAGTTATCTTTTAATACAGCTTTAAATAAATAAAAAAAAAAAAAATACACTTCTTAAAAGGGAACCAGAACCTGAAAGGAGAGTTAATTTTCTTTCTAAGCCCTGCCACTGACTTTCTGAGTGACCATGAGCAAATTAATTAATTCACCATGTCTCATGCCCTGCCTTTAAAATAGGAATTGCATTTCCTTTGTACATCCCCTCTGTTTAAGTTCATAGCTCTGTGAAGAAAGCACTATCTCTTACTGTATGTTTTTAGAGTATTCAAAACAATAAGATACTTATCTCTTACATTTCAGCTAAATCCTAAAGTTATTATTGTTATGCAAAATATTCAATAAAATATATATAGTCAACACGTACGCCAAGAAATTATTCTGTTTCTTTCTTTGCCTGCTGAGTTTTTTTAGAAAAAAAACAGTAAACTATAATTCACATTCACCTCCTCCCAGCACTACAGAGAGCTTTTTGGAGCTTGGGATGAACAATATATCTGGGTGCAACCACACCCCCACCCTCATCTCCCACCAGTCTCTGTTCCTTTCATTCTTTTTCTTATCGAAACTTGATAGCCCACTGTCAGCTGCAAAGTGCTGGCGCAGCCTCAGAAAAGCAGGAAAATGTTCTTCTGAGATAGTAAGGGACTGATTCTTTGCACCAGGATGGAAAAAAAAGGTTTTCTTTACCCATTATTATCCCTAGATCTGAAGGAAATGCTCTCCTTTCTTTTCCACTCACAGCAGCCTTGCTTCCCTCCTGCTAGACAGCAGCACAACTGCTCAACTGAAAGGCGAATTCCATTTTGGGATAGGTGGCCCTTTTCTCCTGTCTTATTCCTCTCTTCCTACCCCAAGGCTGATGACCTCGGTAGGTCCTACCAATAACTCAGAGGACAACAGCAGCGTGGGATGGTTTCTTTCCTGGAGGGCTGACTTAAGAGACTGCTAACTATAACCTTATGTTCTCAGTTTGATCTGGATTCCTGCCCAAAAGATACGTAAAAAAGTCACAATTCCTAAGGATTAGCAGAGTTGTGCTACAAGTTTATCTTCTCCCATTTATTTTCTGATCACAGTTCTAGTATGGGAGGAAAAGGAAGCAGGAATTTTGGAATTACATAGTACAGTTTGTAAAACTGGATATGGTGGATTAAATAAAACATCTTATTTAACCCACCTTCTTCAGTAAGGTAAATCTGCAAATCCCAACCTGTAGTTTTATCCCCTCTAATGATATCAAGCTAATGCTTGGCAGTTAATCTCCTATATTATTTTGTATTTTTTACTTCTCAGCAGTTTCCCTTCTCTATTCTAGAAGTTTGACGATGTTGCGACTGCAAATATATTTTAAATTAAAATTAATAGCCCACTTACACTTTTTTCGCTGATCCAACATGTTGCTCTGACATCAGAGCTTGTGCACTGCTTACCATTTAATTCTACTGACTTTAAGTTTGCACTCATGGAAGTTGAATATCCACTGTAAGGAAAGTGCTGCTTATGTGGCAAATCTTCAGACCTTTTTCCTTGTTCCTTCTGACTCTTGGAAGAGAAGTTGCTAGTGGTTCTGTGTTTCACATGAAGTTTTTTGGGAGTTAGATAATTTTTTTCCATTCACACTTCAAGAATAGTCAAGTGTCTATTGTCATGAACAACAAAACCACTAATGATTTGTAAGAATAAAATCCTTGAATGCATGACTGGCCTTTGATTGGTGCTAGTCCAAAATGTCCCTTACTTTTTTACAGGGGACACACTCTTGTTAAGTATGATGGGACTAGCCCTTTGTGTGATGTGATGCAAGGCGTCGACACTTACAAAAGCGGGGGGAGATTTGTTTCCCTGTTTGTGGATGTGGTTTCACGAGAAAAGTTGAGCCAATATAACTGCTGCTGAGAAGGGGCTCTCCTGCTCCCTTATCTGACCTTTTTTCCAAGCACATACTCCTCATCATTTGCACCTTGCATCAGTTCTGGTAATAAACTCAGGAGGAAAAGAAAAGATAACTTTTGTTGGCTTACTGAACTGAATTGGTCCAGAAGGCTCTAACGAGCACCAGAGCAGGAGTGAGGGAGGATGCAGGACCTAGCTCAGAGGATGGGGGAAGGAAGGACCCTCTCCTGTTGGCAATAGGAAGCAATGGATTGTGCAGGAAAAGGTACCTCCATCTGGAAGTGTCATTAAAAAAAAGGACCTGGGGTGGCAGATAGTAAAATCTAACTGATTAACCTAGTATAATGAGGCCATTATCTAACACGGATTGATTAAAAACAAAACTAAACAACCCCCTGGAATTTAACATTACTAACTTGTAGTTAGCTGATTTCAATCAAGATGATAACTCTTTTGTAAAAATGTTGGCGAATTTTCTCCTACTTACTTCAAAATGCTAAAAGGTAGGTTTATAATCACCTTTTCTATCTATCTGACATATGACAGCATGACTGTAGACTAATAGTGGCTAGGTAAGGTTCTTCCCCTCTCCTCCATAACACCTTTTTTTTTCCTCCCTTCGTTTTGTTGCACTGATAAAAATCTCCTGTGGTGAAATTCAGCCTAATACAAAACACCAGAACAAGCCCTGTGCAGCTCCTGCTTATGCTCTCTTCTGAAGCATAGATTTAAAGAACCAGCAAGGGATGAACAAACGGACATGTCCATTGTTCCAAAGCCTCAGCTTTCAAATTTTAAAATGAGTGATAAATCTCTGTTACATCCAATATTTAAAAAAAAAAAAAAAAAAGCAAAACCATTATACCTTTAAGTCAATACATCTATTTCACAGATTATACCAATGTACAAAAACCCCCCAATTCCAGCTATGTGGAAAGACTTTTTTCCCTTATTATGTTTCCCAGTATGCACTCATCTTAACTATACAGCTGGAAGAAAAATCCAGTAATTTTTGGAATGTGAATTTTTCCTCTTTATTTCATTTATCTCTTCATTTTCTCACACACACAAGTATTTGTGTGTGTAAGGAAGACAGAGAAGAGGTGAGCAATCAGCTAGATAAGCCATAGAGAGCATCCATACTATGTAGGACTTTAAGAAAAATGATGATACTGTTGTAAAGGCCTTTTATTTTCCTAATAAGGGAGGCAACTTTCAGCAGTTTTGGGTTTTATGTTGTTTATTCTGTGGTCTGACATATTGGCCTTGCTGCAATTAAGCCAAGTGAAAAAGAGTACTGTCACGAAGTTTTCATCACAATCCATCCCTCAGTATGAGCTCAATAGCACAATAGATGGTCCTGTCTCCTCAGATCTGTCAGATTAACTGGGCTTGGTCACTCTTACGCTGGTTCAACCACAACAGTCAGGGCTAGAAAAACTTACTGTTCGACCATCACATCAGGATGTGTCAGCCTTGCCTAAGCTGCATCTCTCCCCAGCAGAAGAACTATTTTCACTTGTAATAAACTAAACGGTAACCCCAAACCAGCGGCTGGCCAAGTTTGTAATGTGTTTTTCAGGATTCTAGCTAATGCATGCTCCGTGATAATCAGATCCTTCTGCTTTTGGACACTTCCAGTCAAAAGGAACTTTAATTCCAGCTACGTAGAAAGACTTTTTTTCCCAGTTATGTTTCCCAATAGGCACTCATCTTAACTATACAGCTGGAAAAAAAATATCTTAAAATACATGTCTGTGTGTCCCCCCTCTTTTTCTTTAAAGAGGTGCAGGGAATGTACCAGAATTGTTTCTTGTTGCATTACTGACAAAGATTAAAATTGGAACCAGAATAATTTGAAAGCTGCATTTATGTCAAACCTCCCAGCTTGTTCTTCCCCTATAGATACAAATTTGGAACATACACTTAGAATATATCTATTTATCTGTTTTACATTCAGTAACTGTTCATGAAGAGCTTCGACATCTCAAAGAAGACAATAAATAGAAATATATTAAGATACATGGCTCATCAGTATGGGTCCAAAGCTCACATTAAATCAAAGGCTAAAATAAAACTTCACATACTATTTTGCTCACTGGTGTACATACTGATTTTTCAGCGTGTTGCCTGTGTTTTAAGAGAACTGGGATTCTACTGCAATTGTAAGCAATTGATGGGCACTTGCCATTCAGGTACTCTTTGTGAAATATGCAGCAATCTGCCATAGATTGTAAGTGGGCTCCTTGCCTTTTTCTTGGTATGTTGAACTCTCTTGATGATATGGACACCTTTCACTTTATCTTAAAAAAATCGTAAGACAGAGGAAAGTTTCAGGTAAAAGTAGAAAGTATAGATAAAATTGAATCATTTCCAAAAAAAAGGAGCCTGACAAGACCACCTAGAGCTGATATTTGTACTGCTGAATGTTGCTCCTGTACAACATGATTTAGTGTCCTGCATGCTTGAGACTATTTGGCAGTGCTTTGGTTCTTGAAGGATTGCTATAGTCATTCTGAAGTCAAGTACGATTTGACGTAAAAGGAGCATCTGTATGACAAGAAAAAAAACAGATCTTTAACAGCTACGCCTTTATGCTTAGCGAAGAAAACAAACCTTGAATTTTCTAATGTCATGATCAGAAGCTTGTTGCAAGCTAAGCAAATTGCCCAAGGGAAGCTGTGATCACAAAATGCAGCTCTGTGCAGTGGCTGTGGCAAAGAAGCAGTCCACTAAAATATACTTTCATTCTTCATAGTTGAGAGTGACAGAGAGTAGTTCAGTTTGCAGAAAAATTTCTTTAGAGACTATCTGCATTGAGAGCCATGGTTCTGTCCAGTGATGCCTAAACTAACTCTTTACCAGAAAAGGTATGCCAGAATGGCTCTTTACTTGCACTGATTAGCTGTTCTAAGAAAAAAGGCTATATTACAACTGCTTCTTGGGTCTCAAACTATCATCTGTAGAGCTGTGCCTGTAAATGTATTAGGTTGGTAAGTGGATATTCTTGGTTACTGTTGTCAAAGCTGACATCCCAGTGATCAGAAATGGTTGTCCCATAACCAGCCACAGCTGGAGGGAAAAAAAAAAAGAAAAAGGAAAAGTATTGTTGATATATGCCTGGGATATTAGTGATTGCCTTTTAAGTATCAAAATAAATAAATACATATATATTCTTCAAAAGTTGAGTCTGAAAGACAAAATACAATGATGGAAGCTATTAGCACGTTGACAGTACTACAAAATATACTAATCTACCTCATAAAAAGTTGTACAAAAGTAGCAACAGAATATAGTGCTGAAAGTATAGGAGTATACTAGGATGCTGAGCTGTGTTTCCCAAACAGTAATGAAATCCTCAGTCAGGCAGTTTTCTGCCCATACAGAACTCACCAGGTATGCCACTGGTTTACCATGAGCTCCATATAAAATGTGTCAGCCGTTATATTAAAAAATATTCACTCTAAGGCTGTCATGGAGATGCCATGCTGATATTTTTCTTAATGTTATGAGGTTTTGTGACAGTCTCTGAAATCATTTAAAGATAGACATTATATGGAAATAAACCCATGAGCCTGGTATATAAAAATAACTGAGTATTCTTGAAGGTACTAGTTTAACTGAAACACTTGCTCTTGTCATTTATGAATTTGGTCTAAAAGTAGCATTTAGGGTAGATGCAGTAGAACACATCTTGTTTCACTTCAACACACTTACAAATCTTTTTTATATATCCTCCTTGCACCTCAGATACCAAATGTTAAAATATAATAATACTTACAACAGAGATTAATCACTGTTATATTTACTCAGCTTTTGATTAAAAACACAAACAAAAAAACAACCACTGTAGTTCTTTCTATAGTACTGTATACCATGAGATTTCAAGGTAGAGCAGATTGATCTTGCTCTAACACAAATCTTGTTTGCCTTATGAGCAGAAACCTTCTGGTACAAAATCTCTGATGAGAAATAAATAATGTGGAACATGTAGGTGACATTTTACAAGGTCACTTTTGCAGCCTGTTACTATAATTTAAAAGGTAATTCCTTCACTGTTGCCTATTCATTGCTGTTTGGCTATTTCAAATGTTCTCAAACGTGAAATTAAATCTCACTTGCCCTTTATTTGGAAAGAAAAATTGAAGGAAAAATTATACCTGTAAACTAGAATTGTCAGAGCTGATTCACATATTACTCACACTCAGATAAGGCAGGAGTAAATCCACAGTAGTCTATACAGTGACATTTGTATGAGCAATGTGTTGTCAATGAAATAAAAACTGGAAATGTATTTTCTACCAGTGTATATAAAATTTATCCAAAAAATAAAAAATAAAGTGTTATTAATTCTATTTTAAAGTTTCTCTTTTAGGCAAGAGCTACATCTTGACAAGAAAATATGCATCTTAACATTTGATAACGCTTCCAGTGAACTGAACACCAAAAAACACATCGTAACTGAAAAAGGAACATAGCTTTCTCTTCATAATTAGTGACTATCAGCCATTATATTTCAGAAATTAGAAGTCAGTTAAATAAAAGCATCGTATAAAATAGGCATTTTTTGGACATCTCATCAACCCAATATTCATTCTTATGTGGTACCTAAGTCACAGAAGCTAAAGAAGGGGAATAAAGCAGTGTGTGCAACATATACCCTACTGAGCTTATACAATCCTGCAACAGCCTCACTATATACTTTTATTTCATGTGGAATACACTCCTTGAATAAGCAGGACAGCAGTCACTAGTTATTTCTCCTTAGTTTCATTCTGAAGACTTGGTTGTACCTTGACAACTGCAAATAGCTGGTTTGCTGGTAATAAATGCACAGAAGAAGCACAAACATAAGTTGATTTGTGTGTATTTACAAACAGAAGAACAATATGGCCTTATTTTTAGCACCATCAATTAGAAGTTACACTTGGAGTGCATTTCATGGTCAGTAATGCAGTAAGCATATTGTATATGCTGGTATCTTATGGATCTTTCTTTTGCCTCTATTCCCCATCTTTCACCTGCTGAGAAAGAGACAAGTCTTCTGCTGTATTTGAATGTCCATGGCTTGATCTGCCATCTACTTCAATGCCATTGCTAATAAATGTTTTCAGTTATATTGGCAGAAACAGCCCCCATATAACAGCAACATGCATGGATCAGTTTCAGTGAAGCCTGCTTGTTCAAATCTTTGTTGTAGAGAGTGTATTGAAAAATTTCAAAGAAAACCCATTTTCTCCCACTGCTTTCCCATGCTCCCTCTCTGCTCTCCATTTTCTGACATGCTTTGGATAACAGGCTCATTGTATTTGCTTTTCTGACTTTCCTCTTTATTATTATTGCCTTTTAAATAAACCTATTAAATGAAACTAGCACTTGCAAAAAGTATTAGACAATTATATTTAACCACACAGTCCTAGAAACACATACACAAAGAATGTAAACAGAAGTGTGCTTATATCTCAGCTGCAGGAACTAGGTCTAGAAAAGATATCCCCAACCATGGTAAAAAGAGTTTAAGACAAGCATATGAAGATGCTAGTCATGATTTCCCAAACTGTATCAATATAAACCAAGTCTTTCTGGAGGTTATCCAAGAAACACAAAGTTTTAGATTCCTGCTGTTATAGCCAATATCTCTATTTTTCATCTCATACATTTAATGCTTAAGAGAACATAATGGGGAAGAAGCAAATCTAATTTGCTTGTCCAGTTTATAAGCTTAACAATATAGTCATGCCCATGCATCACCCTCATTAATATAGATGTGCAATTTACTAGAAAAGGAGAAGAGAAGGAGGAAGAATTTTCTTAGTCCAGAGACATTCCAGTGTCAAGAAACATCCAGAAGCCTAATTATTACATTTTGGCCCTAATAAGATGTCGTGGTTTAACCCCAGCCAGTAACTAAGCACCACGCAGCCACTCACTCACTCTCCCCCCACCCAGTGGGATGGGGGGGAAAATCAGGAAAAGAAGTAAAACTCGTGGGTTAAGATAAGAACGGTTTAATAGAACAGAAAAGAAGAAACTAATAATGATAATGATAACACTAATAAAATGACAACAGCAATAATAAAAGGATTGGAAGGTACAAATGATGCGCAGTGCAACTGCTCACCACCTGCCGACTGACACCCAGTTAGTCCCCCAGCGGTGATCCCCCGCCCCCACTCCTCCCAGTTTATATACTAGGCATGACGTCACCTCGTATGGAATACCCCATTGGCCAGTTTGGGTCAGCTGAGCTGCCCTGGCTGTGTCCTGTGCCAACTTCTTGTGCCCCTCCAGCTTTCTTGCTGGCTGGGCATGAGAAGCTGAAAAATCCCTGACTTTAGACTAAACACTACTGAGCAACAACTGAAAACATCAGTGTGTTATCAACATTCTTCACATACTGAACTCAAAACATAGCACTGTGCCAGCTACTAGGAAGACAGTTAACTACATCCCAGCTGAAACCAGGACATGAGGTCAATGCTAAAAATCCTAGCCTTTCCCCTTATGCTCTAAAAATATGGGAAAGCTGGCATGAAGATGAAGTTCTAGGATGACGAGTGGGTATCACACTTGCCTAATTCAGCAAGATCAGGAATGAACCTGCAAATATCCATTTCAATCAAGAATAAAAGCAAGCCATTTTTTACTGCTTTTGAAAATCCTAGATCAAAATGGCATGGGAAAGTTGGGGAATGTATTAATAAGGACGTTCCCTTCTCAGTACCGACCTTCCTTGGAAAAAGTACCAAATACTCAAGGCTTGTTCCAAATACCAATTATTTGACCCCAAAGATCTTAACAAGGCAATCTCTGTATCTTTATTACCCCTAAAATTCACAGATTTGATTTTTAAACTCCTCAAACATACCCAGTTCAATGGAATCAGTCTTTAAATTCAGACAGGACAAATCTACCCACTTCAGAATTTACAGAGCAAATACAGAGATTTTCTGATGTGAACTAAAGTGTAAAAAAATAGCTTTAAAACAATGGCATATTGGAGTTCAGTGATTCTTGGCTTAGCATATTCACTTCTAAACAGAAACAACTTAAAAAATCAAAACAAAACAAAACAAATATTTGACAAGGAAAAAAAAAAAAGAAGAAAGAAACTGAAACCAGAAATGTGCTTTGTGCTGCTGCACTGGATTTGTAAGATTCCATCAGTGCTAAAGGAAAGCAAAATTTGCACTTGCCTTTGAAATGCCGATACCAATACTCCTGAGGGTAACTGTTTTGTCTCTTTTGTGCTAACAAGAAAAATGTAAAGCAAAATGCAAACAGGTAAGACTCTGATTATGCACAGGAAACAAATCAGGTAAAAAAATGACAGCACCATTTTTTACCAGTAACTAATCAGGGAAGAGCCTTCCACAGCCAAATAAGTAAAGGGTTAAAAAAGAAATAGATAATATTGCATGTAGTCTTTGGGGGCAGGAACCTTCCTTCCCCCAACAACCAAAGAGCTTTTTTTGTGATGAAATTTAGCTCATCTTACAGACATACCAGAATTGACAAGACAAGGGAGAGGGGAGTTTGTGCGTTAAATTAGAGCTTATTCCCCAGTGTGCAAAAGAGCCTTATAGTCTATTAAAGTCATTCAGAATAATTCTTCCTACTACAAAGTAAATCTGGACTACCACTAGTAAATGTCAGAGTTGCATTTACTATTCTTGTCAAGAGACACACTGCTGAGTGGTGAAGAGATGTGTAGTAACTACTTTTTTTAATAACAAGTCATTAGAAGACAAAATTAGAGTCCTTTTTAAAGGTAATTTAGAGTAACAAGAAATCAATAATTCAAAGCCTAGAAAAAGGAATGTTGGTACAGATCCAGATCCAGGTGGACAGACAGATACAACTGAGTTTATCGTTAATTAGCATAAAGATACAAAGAATATGGGACTAAAGATGTAAGAGGAGATAATTTATATTTCCTGTCTTATTGGAATCCCCATCAAAGCCAATACCACAATTATAATATGTAGTTTGGTGCTTGTGGTACACGATTTATTTATAATTCAGGACTAAATGGGAGGAAAGCACAGGAATTATACCATGTGATTCTCTCCAGCAGAGATTTTAAAGCTAGTCACAGCAAAATAAAACGAAACAGTCTAACTGAAGACTTAACATGATTAGATTTTAAGAGAACTAGACAAAATAAATGATCTATTTTGACACACAAGGCAAGACCCAATCCAGAATGTGCAAAGATTCCTACCTTCAGTATTTTTGTTTTCTCCAAATATATATAAAATCTAATTTTTATAGATTTAAGTATCAGGCCCATCTGGCAAGACACAAGCATAAAATGGCAGAATCTCTGAGGATAATTCCCACTGAGATAGTCAGAGAGATAGATAAGATAGACAGATAGAACAGTTCATTAACAAAGTTCACCTACTTTTTTACACAAGAAGAAAATCTGAATGTCCCTGTTTAGCTGCTCTTTGATATTGAGACTCTAGTGTGGGTATTTAAAACCTAAGTTGCTTTGGGCTCCTACAGACTCCTCTGGAAACTTGTCCAGAGTTCCATATTGGCATCATAGTCTGCAGATACTGCCAGGGAGAGACTCTTATCATTTCTCCTCATCCATCCGTCTCGTCTTCCTAAGCCATCATGGGCTGGTTTACTGAGTTCAAAGGAAGACAAAGTATTTTGCACTTTCTTCAGGGCTCGTAGAAGACCCATAACTGAGGCTACCAAGGATTCCTCCTAGACACTCCAGATTTAGACCAGTGCCTGGTGTCTGCATGATGACTCATGGAGCCAAGGATACCAGCCACAGACCAGCAAAGACACACAGAAGTTGCTAAAATAGTTTGGTGTTGCTCTTCCCCACATAAAACAGAAAATTTCAAAGCATTTAAGAAAGGGTAAAAAAAAAGAGCCAAAAGCTGCTAAGATCTCAAGTCTTTAACAGAATAATTTGAAGAATAAAGGAAAAGACAGTTTAAAATGTATAGTCTTTGATAGCAATAATACAACTCAAAGATTCTTCATTTCTTAGGAACAGTTAATGAAAATACTTTCAGTTGGCAGGTTCCATTAGACTTTGATAATATTAAGGCTGAAAGCATCAGATTCCATTAAATTCAATGTAGATACTTGTGTTCTCCAAGCACTTACCTAAGGCTTGTGAAGTGCAGTCCTGTGGCCTTGCTGCCAGCTCTTTTCTTTGTTTTCTTGTGACTGATTTGGGTTTCTTTTATTTTCTAAGGACCAGGAAGCAGGCCTTTAGAGATGTGCCTTGTCTCTGTGACTTATGTACATCATGGCTATGGACAGATGTAACTTGAAACAATCTGTTTGGAAATTTAAAATGTATCATCTGTAAAATAATAATGTGCTAATACCAATAATAGTATTTTTATTCACAAACTTATGTGATTGGACAGAAGCAGGAAGTAAACAGAATTGCTTCCCAATGAAAAAAAAAGACTTTGATCCTCATTTTGTGTGTTTATAGTTGGTTTTCATCTTCCTTCCCCTCTCACTTTCTCTTTCATAACAAAATAATAAGAGGAAATCCTACACTCATCTCTATGTCCCAGTCAGATGCTTTGACAGTGAAGCTGTTTTAAAAGGTCATTTGAGCACCCTTGTCTTTGAAATATAGTCAATTGTTGATCCAAATACATACAAATAGTTCTTTGTAAAGCACCAGTACCATGGCTAATATTTTGTTCAGTGACCTTCCTCTGGATTGCTCACTATTTCTGCTTTTATAAAAGCAGGAGCATAAAGACTACAGAGCCATTGACGCTTGAATAATAGAGCCTGGTGGGACAAATTCAACGCTAGCTGAAGCCCTATTGGTTCCTACTGCACTTGCTGCCTAAAGCAGCCTGAGACCAGCCTTGGAGCAGCCACAGAGCTTTGCTGCTTTTGAACTGAGCAGAGTCACATTCTTTGTCTCAGCTGAGGTTTCCAGAATTCACATTTCCATTTATTAGCCAGAGTCATGTTACCCTTCCTTTACTTTAATGTTAAAAAAAAAATAAAAATCTACAATTAATTCATGATTTAAATCAGTCCCCAAGCCACTTGATTCAAAATAATGGACTTGTAACTCTGCAGATCTGTACTCAGAGATTCAGAACACATATATGTCACTAGTGTAAGGAAGAATCAGATGGTACAAACCCTTTGTATCATGATCGAAGGGGTGCAGTCTTCAAAATATGATGAAACCCACTTTTTTTTATTAAAAGACGGAAGCTTTTATGAAAAAAAAAAAAGCATAATTTTGTGAAGTGGTTTATATGTTTTTTATTATGCAGAAATATGATGTTCTCAAAAGTGAAAGCTTTCAATTTCAAGGGCATAATAAAACATTAAATAACTTACTCATTTCAGGTACTTAGTTAAATGTCTCTAATCTTTTCTTTTCTTTTTTTTTTTTTTTTGTCTGTCCTTTAATATTAGGAAAGTTTTAACCAGCTACCCTTGAATTTTACCAGTTGCTTCACCTACTTAGTATAGGCCCGGGTAATGCAGATGTCTAAAAATCACAGCAAATTGATGGAGACATGCTACTAGGATTTCAGCAATGGAATAAAAGTCCTGAATTCATTCTACCTTAAATGATCTTTGCTTACATAATGTTCCAAAATTTTCACATTTTGATATGATATTATCTTAAAATTGCTTTAAAAGGTAGAATCCATATAGAAATGTAGTTCTTTCTGTTTATTTCAAATGCTGAATGAGACATAAGAATGTCCTGATTATGCGCTGTGAGATCAGTTCCAAGGCTCTCTTTGGTGAATGCATGGATTTTTTGCAAGGAACCAGTTACTCAGTATAAATAATTGGAAAAAAAAAAATGATGTCATCATCGATATATTTTCCAGTTTCATTCTACTGTGGCTATAAGTCTCTGTCCTAGTTAGATTAACCCAGGTATTCACAGAGTACAGCCATCAGTTGTGCCATATCAAAGTTCTTTGCAAACCTCCCTTAATTGCTTTTTTAAATGTCACACCTCTCTGCAGAGTGTCTTGTTACCTAAAGCAAATGTTGTATTTTGATCAGAGTCATCCCTTACTCACTGCAAATTTCAATGAGCTTAGGGTTGTTGGACATAATGTGAAAATATTTTTGTCCTGAGTTCTTGCTGAGTGTTGTTGAGAAATGTGGGAATATGTTCTTTGTTCATAGAACCAACTGGGAGACTGGTGATTGCTTACAGAAGTATTTCAATATCATTATTGTGGTTTGAACCTCTGAAAGGTAACTAATCCATTAAAAGCCTGTAAAATAGCAATTAACACATACTAGCATCTGCAAAGTGCCCTCTCTCTTCCTTGCCCCTGGCATTTCAGTTCAAGAAGGGCACAACATCTTTTCAGTTTCAGTTCACGGAGGAGTATCTGGGAGATATTTATCCATTTGGAATGTTTGATAAATCAAAAAGTCATCTTTTTGGTCAACAAACCACAATTATTTCTAAACCAAGACAATTCCTCTGTCTTGATTATTTTTGTGCTGTTGGTTAGTTCTTTATTTACCTGCTTCTTCACTTATCAAAGGTAGTACTGAATGAATTTCATCCTGTCTAGAGAAACACAGCCAGGAGACTGTTCTCAATCAAATCATTCAGACTCTATTTGTGTAGCACCTATGGCAAAGCTCACAGAAGTTCAGAGCTTCTGTCCTGGCCTGTGGCTGCAGGCAGCTTCTATGGCAGTCATCTGCTTCTCTTAGACACTGATGGAAGGGGGAAAGAAACTGTCACAGGAAGAGGGGCTGGAATGATACTCTGTGTATTTTAAAACTGAGACAGTGAGATAGGTCATTGTTCATTGAAGTGTCACTGCTCATCAGAGCTTCACTGCTCATTCGGTTCATTTGTGTTCCCCTCCAGTTTGATAGAAGTTCCACTTAAAGGCAAACAAGATCTTGAAATGATCTCTCCTGATTTTCACTCCCAAGAAAGCTTTATACAAGATATAATTTCTTCTAAGCATAGATGAATTGTATTTTGCTATATAGTCTCTCTGAGCAATGTG
This sequence comes from Haliaeetus leucocephalus, assembly GCF_000737465.1. NCBI lineage: Eukaryota > Metazoa > Chordata > Aves > Accipitriformes > Accipitridae > Haliaeetus > Haliaeetus leucocephalus. The sequence continues at coordinate 9,659,587 of NW_010972764.1, read as the reverse complement.
AGATACTCTGCTGAAGAACAATAATCATTTTTTGGTATTTCATCAGATTCAACATTTGTAATCTCACAGTTCCTATAAGCACATGGGGTCAAAATCACACACTAATATTTGAAATTATTAATTACTAACTTGCTTGTGATGCTTATCAGCATCAGTGAAATTATAGTTAAAATAGGAACCATTGGGCTAGTGAGTTCACTTTGACAGAAGCAATGTGGATAACTAATATTAGAAGAGATTATGTTTGTTGCCTATAATTGCTAATTGAAAATATGATAGGAAATAGAATTTGGAAGATAAAAAAATTAAATACCATCCTAAATAGAGTTAGGGGAAATTTGGTAGTTTCTAGAGATTCAAAAACTGAAAACATCTTGCTGAGTCCATTGTAAAGATGGTTTCAAAATGGTCTATTTTCATGTTTACTTTTTTGTTATCATCTACATTTAAAAATGAAAAGTCCATTATGCTGAAAATGTTGAAGTGAGAACTTTCAAACATTTCAAGATGTTTTTGTAGGAACTATTTCAGAGGGAAAAATTCACCAAACCCAACTCAGTAATACATATTATTCTTGTTCCAGTGAGCCTGAAAATTTTAACTGTTGGGTTTACTTCATTTTTGTCGTATCATGCTTTACTAAAAAAGTTATTTAAAAGTGCTAGCTATACATTCTTCTATTTTAATACCCTGAAAAGTAGATGTTTAAAATTAAGGCATAATGTAAAATTCAGAAAAGAAATATATATTATGTTATGTTATGTTATATTTCCCTATGTCCTGCTACAACTGGAAAAACAAATTGACTACCATTGTCATACCAAATAAGTATTTCTCAAGATACATTTCTATCGTCTAGTCTACTGAACTTCTCTGTGTGAAATGTATGCCAGTGTTTGCCTTTTTACTTATATATACACACATTTGTATTTTCACATTTAGTGTATTTTTACATGTATTTATTATATTCTAACATTCTACCTATGTATAATGAGTTGCAATTTCATATTTTTAGATGACTGATGTTAAGGCTCTTCTGAAATAACTTCAGTTTCTTAACTCATCTGTGTAATATTTTTACATGGTTCTTCCAGGAAATTTGATGAGACAACATTTTTACCACTGCTACTTTTCCAGTAATAAGAGTTTGTAAATTTTCATATATATCTTGCTTTATATGCTTTCTAACAGCAGTTTGAAATGCAAACATTCCATTACATAGGTATGAGAGTTTAGTATAGCATCTTTCTTTTCTTTACCTGCACTATTTGCTTATTTTGATTTTTTACTGCAGGTTACGTTTCTGTTCAATTATTATTTTTCCTGACTGCCTCATGGCTTATACAGGTATCACATTTTATTGGAGTGGCTTTCAGATTATTGGTGTGAAAGACTTATGGGATTTGCTCATAAATGTCTGTCCTTTCCAGAGTCTCTTGCACTTTCCTCTTTATTGCAATTCTGGCTGTGCCTCCAGACCATATGTTCTGAGACTTTTCTTCAAATTCCTTTTTATTTTTTTTAATTTTTTTTTAGAAGGCAAATCTCATTACTCTTCTCTTTTCACTTATGCCTATTTTCCATTTTCTCTGGAAACTCACTTCACTGACAAATTATCACAGACCTGAAAGCCAAACAAATTAGTACTTGTGTAATATTTTAAGAAGGCCTGTAGTAATATCCAGGGGAAAAACAGCAGCACTCCTCAGTAGTTTTACTCATCTCCTTTAATAAATGGTTTCAGTTCAGGTGTAATTTTTATGTATCTTGAAGAACCTTTTAATAGCAATTACACAACTCTTGAACAGTTCCTTTTCTTCACCTCAGTATAAAATTCAGTGAAATGCTTGAGGATGCTCTTCAGTATTAGCGATATTTTATGATGGATAATAGTTTTATATCTCAGGTTTGGATCTTCTATTTAAAGATAAGTGACATCTGAGTAGTGAAAGACTGTGATGGAATGGTAACTTTATATTCTCTAACAGCAATATTCTACCCACTGCACACACAGCTCAATTTATGCCACAAGGGCAGAAATGGCTTTGGTTCATAAATTACTAGCAGGGGTTTTGTAGCACCTTTGGTATCATATGAGCTACTGGCTCAATACAATCACCAGAAGTCAGTAAGTTTGCTTTTGTGAATATATTTTTTTGAAAATACAGTTGAGACCAGAATTCTCCTAATGTTTGAAGCTATGATTGAAGGTAGGACAGCTAAAAGGAATAGAAGTTCCTTGGTGCACAGACAGTATTTTGCCAATGGTGACTGAAATGAGCCAGAAAGTCCTAATCCTTTGGACAGAGGCAACGAAGAGAAGGGACAAAGAGTAGAACTATTGCAATGCTTTGGCTAGTGAGAAGCATCTGAGGGTCCTTCAGACCCTTACGTATTTAGAAGTCCTTCAGGCACCTCCATCCTCTCAGCAAAGACTTCCTGGCAGCTTCACCTGACAGGCACCTCAGTTGCAGACCTTGCTGCATACTGATTACAAGGAACATAAAAGCATAAGCACATATGCTACTGTAACTGCATAAGGATACAGTTGGTCCCTGAAATGCAAGAGCAGAGAAAGAGGCTTGCCATGCAGAGTTTCTGTAAGCTGCCTTGCTAGCAGACAGTAGGGTGAGAAAGAAAAAGAAACGATGCAGTAAGCAGGAATCACTTACGCTGAGCGGAGGTGCAAATACGTATGGCTTTTTGTATGGTAACTTACATAAATACAAGTAAAATTATATTCACATTGATTTAAACAGTGTTATATATGGAACACAAATAAGTTCCCCCCAAACCCCAAACCCAAACAAATCAAGCATGAATTTAGCATTATGTAAGATTCATAGCTTACAGATGAAACAAACAGTACATAAACTAAAAAACTGTACTGCTATAACTCCTTTAAAATCTGAGAGTTCTAGCAATAGATAATGTGACACAAAATCTCACACCACTTATTTATAGTCTTTTTTCCAAAGTTTTGCATTATAGTATATGCTAACAATATATTTAATATTTTTATTCAGTCACATAAAATGGGCACATACTTTGATATACTAGGGGAACCTTGTTCTCATGCATATTTTCTGTTCTTTGCTTTTTTCATACTGTTATCATTTATTTTTCCAAACCGACAGCAGAACCAGAGCAGTTTTTGATTTATGATTTGAAATCAAATCCTGAAATTAAAACTACTTAAATCTCAATTTTTTATAAAAAAAACCCTGAAACTGTAGGTTTTGCATTACAAAGGAAAATATACTTTCAAAAACTGAAGTCAAGGGAGTCATACATACTTCCATTTTTATTTTCCTTCTTTTTGTTTAATAGCAATTTCATAGTTCTACATTCAAGAAACCTAACAAAGTCTTGGATGGTGTGAAGTAATTTTATGACAAAAATTTTGTAAGATTAGACACTACTAATTATGATGTCTAACTACTTTATATTAAGTTAACAGGCAAAGGGATCAAAAACTGAAATAGCTGCATTACGGCACATTGACTGCAAACTCCTTCCCACCCTCTCTTCCGTCCTACCCTTCACATCTGGGCAAAAGGCTTCTGATTGCGTCAGTATCTCTGCATAGACACACACGTGTACAGGTACGGGCACATACAAAAGCACATACAAATGCACACACACACGTATCTTCCTGCATCTCATGGTTCTGAGAATAAATTAGCGAATGTGAACTGAGCACCACTGTTACGGTAAAGTGAGTCTTGGTTTACAGACAGCCTGAAACATCACTTACAAATAGGAATTATTCCAATCATCTAAATGAGGTACTAACATCCAGAATGATCGATCCCTGATTAAATTGTAGCTACCCTTGGATGATTTTGTGGGACTCCAGAGTCTGACTCAAGTTTTCTTCTCTAGATAGACAGTACAATCAAGAACCTTATTTGAATTATGTATTTCTTTGAAAATAAAAAGGTTTTGTTGAGCATTTTGGAACAGTACCATGGGATAGGGATTTTTGCTGCAGCACTAGAAGTTTGCACAAATACAAATGACATTTCCTTTACTTTAACTTTCAACAGTCTCTGACAGAACTGCTTCTCTCTCTTCCTAATTTCTGACAGAGAAAGTCAGATCTGGGTGGAATCCAGCTAGTTTAGACTTAATCTGGATGAAATGGTATGATGAAGACTGGCATACGGAGGAACACAAAAACAAGTGGCTGAGTTTTCATTTACACCTATTCTAAAGACACGTAAATTGCAGCTATTCAGATGAGTACAAGAGGAGAAGCAGACTTATCTGTTCTGACTGCTGATTAATCTGTTAGCAATCTTAAACTATGTCTACATTAGCAAATAGCATGGATCAACAAATCTGTAGAGAGAAAGTGCTGATGCAAAATACCAGACTCATGTCTACGCATATTTCAAAGCTCATTGGCTTAACTGTTTGGGATTTTTTTTGATGCTTTGGACTACCCCTAGCCTGGTCCCATGGACTAAATGCCCATTTGAAGTGAGAGTGCATTTGGCAGAGTCCTGGAGTTCATTTTCCAGCTCAGTTTCACCCTGAAGAAATCCTGTTCATACATCGTGAGACTATGACACAATGAGAACCAGGGCACAGCAAATGGAAAGAAATAGGATATTCACTTCACTAGAGCTCTCCTAAACCCAGCTAAAACACTAACAAATGCACATCCTGAGAGCCTAACAAGGCTTGGCAGATTTGCTCCATGCTTCTGTTGTGCCAGTGGCAGTCTTTGGTTGGACAACTGGGTACTGTCACTCTGCAACTTCTGGCATGGTAGTGCCTCTCTCTGCAACCTGAATTATAGATGATAGGGCCATAACTTGCAAGGAAATAAACTTGGTCAGCTGGAAGCTTCAGGTCCTCTGTTCTGTCAATAAATATAATTTAAGACAGGAACATTCACACCAGTTGTTTATGGATAGTATCTTCCACTTAGGGTCTAACTGTCTCTAGCTGAAAGTCATATACCTCATTCTTCTATAAATATTTAAGTCCTATGTTAATCACATTTAATTCACAACTTTTGCCTACAGGTAGATTTTAGCCTTAAGTCTTACTGTTCAGTTTGGCCCAGAACATTTCAAACTGACTGAACAAACCTATTTGTACAAAATTAAGTAAAAATGAACAAAAGAGAAACAGCAATATCAACAACAGCTCTGTCAGATCTGATAATAATTTATTTTGCAAATAATTATTTCACATATAATTACTCAATTATAGGGATGGAAAGATCCAGCGTATTTTAAATTAGTAAAACTAAATCCTGAGAAAGAGATTCTCCATCAGAAGTATTTATACAAACAATATGATACTAGAAGTTAATAATAAAACATTTCATCTAACACTGAAATCATATCACCATCTCGGCTAAAATTTTCTAAGGACCTCAACTGGCATTTGGAACACTAATTTAAGATCATTAAAAAATTTCATAAAGTGTTTAGTACTATGCAAAATTAAGCTCTTTGTAAAGAAACTCTGAATGAAAAGCCAAAGTTGAAATTCTAAGCAATTTATAAATCTGTGGACCTAGCCAAAAAATGCTGAATTTCAAATTGAAACTACAGGAGGAAAGAGCTACTTTATTTTTCTTTTTTTTAAACTCACAAACTGAAATATTAGAAATGTAGACACTAAATTCTTCTGATTAGACACAACAAAGGGAATCTTGTTACCTTCTATTTACATTAGCTCTGCTCAGATGGTTGGTATATGTCATATAAATATGCACCTTCCTACTCCCTGTCTCTCACAATAAATTGTCTAGATTTTCCTTCTATGTCAAAGTGACAGTGCCATAAGGAACTTCTCCTGAAACTCTCAACTAGGCTACAATCAAAGTTTGACTGAAAACTGTGTTTGGTTTTTTGCACCATTCCTTCTCAACATACATATAATGGTATTTATTTACAAAACAAGTTTGCTTAGTGAGAGGAACTTCCAGATCCAATTTAAAGGAAGAATTTTGGAACTGTTTTCATGAAGGGTACAATTTACTCCAGCTAAAGTACTCAAAGAAATGCTTAAATCTTACAGAGACTCTCCTTAGAGGGATCGTTTTTTCCCTTGAATTGATCAAACTCTGTGCTAAAATTAACTATGTGTATTACTATCAGTAGGAGCCTTAACCTTCATATTATTTGTTTACTCTTTGTTTCATGCAATTGCATCATGTTCATGACAACTCCCAACTTCACAGGAAGAAACAGTATTCAGTTTGTCTACAAAAATGTGATTCATCAGTATTACTACTAATTTAAATCTTCTTAATCTTAAAAAAAATGAAAAAAATATGACAACTCAAAGATGAATTGAGGATAAAATAAGATGAATTATCTTCTCTAATTCTCAGAGTAAATGTTTCTTAGAATTTGTAAGACTCCTGGACAGCACTTCAGAACATACAATACTTGATAATTATTACAATTATTATGACAAGCTGAACTAATACTTTAATTCAGCTTTCCCTAGAAAAAACATCTTTCAAGGGTAAAAAATACTGATATTGCAAATTAGATCACTTGTTTTACAAGGTGTTGCTGAAAGTTGGGTACACACGTTTGGGATATTTTTAATGATATGGTTGTTACACAGGTAATCTCATTAATTTTATCAGAGCCATATTCATCGACAATGAAACTGTGCAGCCATTACTATACAATCCAAAGATGCATGGAATAGCACCTCGTAACCTTAATAACTATATTGCCAAAGAACAAGAAGTGTGGAGAGGAGGATGGTGAGTACTGAGAAATATGAGTAACTGAAGGCAACGAAATAAATGTTTTTTCTTAAAAACAAGCATTGTGATAATGCATAAGACTTCTGACAATGCATAGCTGCAGAAGAGATCAACACCTCCATCCATTGGTGAAGTCTGATGATGGTAAATCACTAGAACCTGGCAGATACTTGTTCTGGCACCTCTGATACCTTCCTATTTATTGACAGTTTTACTTTTAAATTAAGTCACCAGTATCATGCTATTTCTAAGTGGTTTCATTTAAATCTTCTATCATGGGGCTGAAATTAGAAAAATCTATCTGGAAGTGAGTTTTATCTTTGATCATTCTTGCAAATTCTGCAGTCCAAACTCTCTCTTGCTGTTACAGTAGCTAGCTCACTTTCCTCATATCTTCTCAACCCTAATAAAGACAAGTTAAATAATTCCAAAGAACAAGACAAAAATACAAAGGCCCACGAGACCTAAGTTTGGTCCAAGAGGAACAGATACATTATTTTCACAAGGAGATGGAGAGACATATCAACAACACTCCCAGGGCACAATGTTCCACTATAAAAGTGAGTCTGTTTGGAATACTTTTCAAAAGAGATGCCCTAAATACTTAGATCACTGACTGAAAATATTATCTTCTCTAGGATGCATTACCTTCCCCAAGACAAACTTCACAACAAATATTCAGAAAAGATTTTTTTTTAATCAAAACTTAACTGAAAATAAATACTTCAAGTTAAAAGTCAGGATATAAACCACCCATGTATACATGTATATATTTGCACAAGCTATTAACATATTTTATGCCAATAGTGAATGAATCAAGATCATTATAGAGGCAGCTCCTTATTGGAATTCTCACCTTTAAATCTGAATTAAGACCTTGCCTGATTGTACATGAGTTACAGTGGATTGTAATTCTTCTCTTCCTAATTAAACTTATTTTCTAATTTCATTTGATATGCAAAGGTTTTCACCATCCTCTGCAGTCCCCTAGTTTAATACTGATCTCCTAACATAGAAAGATAGCCAACAGAAGAAATGAGGGGAAAAAAGACTGTAGAATAGAGTGAGAATGCTGTCATTTCAAGCATCTTTACTGCAATAATTATATAAAAACAATCAGTCTCCAGATATCATAATTTCATAATGCAATAATATTTTAAGCTGCTGCAACTTTTACTTTAATAAGACCAAGACTGTTATAGCTTTACTGAATATTAAACCACCAAACAAACAACAACCACTCCCCCCCAACACTCAGTATTTATGAAAGATTGTTTCTGTTCTTTCTCAACAAAAATACACAGTACTCATTGTCCTTTACCTGAAAGACATTAGGGACAATGTCTCATTTTTATCAGATGTCTTACAGAGCCTTGATTGTTATTTGTTACAATATCCCAATATGCGACTCACATACAAGTGTCTTCTAAAGCGTATCACTTGTATTAGTGCCCAGGAAACAATCTTGTCTCAGCATGGGGAAAATAGGAATAAAAGGACATGGCAACTGGGAAGTGACACTGTAACTGGAAAGCAGTACTGCAGGCTACGTAAAGGATCATTATGTTTACCATGGGTAATGACAGCAAGAAAGTCAAAACAACAAAGGATTCAAAATAGAGTATGGACTTTTCAGAGGAAGCTTATGATTCCCAAATGGGCTTCTGCCAGTTTTCGAGCTAACCAGTTCAAGCATGTCTATGTATGCTGTAATCAAAGCTGACATATCAAAATAGATATGTCTTCAATGTGCAAAGTTAGGAAATTATCATCTCTAGATCATCTCATGCAGCCATTATTGAACAAAATGTTCAAACAAAGATCAATGAAACAACAACTCTTACAAAACACTTTTTGTGAGCTAGATGTGCCGAAATGTAATGCCTTGAGGACCCCTCTAATGCAGAACAGAATTTCTGTACTCCCAGGAAGACAATGGAAGCCTCTTTAGAGTGGAATAAGAGCAAATTTGCAAAGTGAAACACCTCATGCCAAGGACCTGAGGTCTACATTGTATGTGTTTTGCAGAGTTTTAGTACCTGTCTGATCTTATGGACTGAATGCCCATGAGTGGGTGTTAAGCATTAAGTGCACCCTTGCATTTTCTAGTTTTAGTTTAATCTTGAAGCAAACAAATTCATAAGCTCTAAGACTGTTCTGTGAAACTAACTGAAACACAGCATGTGGGAGTGACTGGGCAATTTGTTTCAGAAAATCAGTTCTGTTGTGAACTAAAATACACCCAAGAATTGCTCTGAATTTTTGTTTGTAAGTAAAACCAAATTACTCCCAAAGAAAAAAAAAAAAAAAAAAAAAGAGATGCGCCAAGACAAATTCAAGATTTTGTATATAGGAACTGGCTCTTTTCCAAAAAGCATAAGGAGGAGTGATCGATCAACAAACCCCTGCAATGGAAGATGGCTCAGAAGAGACGGGCAACAGCAATGTACTTGGAAGATCAGGGAAGAACGTAGGGAATGACTGACTGTTGCAAAGAAAGCCAAACTTAACTCAATACCAAGGCGAGCAGTGAGCGGCCTTTGCTTTAGATAAATGACTATCAGTGGATCAACTGTTTGTATCAGTTGAGTGCGTCAACTGGTTATGTAAATGGCCTTCCCAGAGCTAATTAACAGAGAGTACAATCTTCCTGAGTTGGACAGAACAGCATGGGAAAAGTGTAAACATGGCTTAGTCTAACATAGGGTATAAAAACTGAACAAGCAACATGAACTTTGAAGAGAGCAATGGACTTGAGCTGGCTTCAACTTATTATTCCTTCCTAGTGACTGGGGATGCCCAGCATCATGGTGGTGAGCATGTAGAGAGACCAGTAATGGGAATTATATTTGTACTGTGATTCAACTGTATGTTGCAATCGCTATGTCATCCTTGTATTGTGATTTCAGTACATTGCTTATATCACTCTGTTAAATCAAAATCCCATATAATGGTAAGCAAATTTAGTATTACAGGTTAAGCCCTCTTTGTGTGGAGGAGGGTTTCTCTGAAAGAACCTGGACAGAGAGTATTGGACTATGACAGGAGGACATAAAGCTTACAAGGTGTTATTTCTTTTAGTCAGCTTGGTATGAATTTGGATTCTATCAGGATGCCTTCAATAAGCCTAAGGCAGAAATAGCCATTTCTATTCTGATTTGAACCTGTTATGAATTTCTCTTGTAGCATTACCCTCAATTTGATCATTTGCATATCTAAAATAATTGCAGCTTGGATTTAAATTTAAAAGGTACTTTTAAAGAGTACAATTATACACACATATTGCTGCTCTACTATATTATCATCATCAATGAAAGGGTTCATTTACATCAACAGCGTGAAAGTCAAACAGGCACTCATAGGAACAGGATAATGAATAAGAAGAAAACCACCTCAGCTGCTAATAGGAGTAAAGCTTTGTCACAAGAATAGCCTCACTAAATCCAATAAGGTTTCATTTTACTCATCCAAATGTCATCTGGATTAACATTTTCAGTGGTTACAGTGGATAGTATCCAAAATATTAGCTTGTGAATTCTGTCAACTTTTTTCCAGAATGCATTTGACTTTTAAAGATGTTAAATCAAAGGAATAAAGTAATTAATTACATGATTCTGCTTCTACTCTGGTTAATTACATATATACATTAATCAACTCACTGTGTGTTTTCTGTTAAAAACTCTTCAAAATGGCTGGCAGCAAATCTACTGTGGAAATGATCCTATCAGCTATTATTGGGCATCATATTCACATTCTGACATAATTATATAAGACATATAGAAGAGTTTATAAATTACCACACTGTGTCAGGACAATGGACCATCCATTCCATTTTTCCTTATCCAGGGGAGGGTGGTAGGGAAGAAGATGGGAACACAGCAAGTGCAGAATTGTCCTTGCACTGGTGTATTTTTCACTGGTGTATTTTTCACAGCTACAGGTCATCAGGGATTTCAGAACTAGAGACTGCATTTGGAATGCTGCATTTAACAGGCACTGATAACTTATCTGTTTTGAAGTAATTTATACCTATAATTACAGATAGTGTAGAAAAATACTTATTTCTCTTTTAAGCTTGCTAACCGATAATTTCACTGAGTGGACTTCTTGTGATTAATCATTCTCTATTTATCATCTTAATACCATTCATCTCTGTGTAGGCCTTATTCTGTTGCCCCCTCATCTATTACTTTTTCACGCTGATGAATTCTATTCCATAAGTCCCTTCTGATTCCACCATGAAACATTTTTGTTTCCTTTCCCTGTTCTGTTCTGCTGTATCTGAATATCTGTTCTGCATGTCAGTGTCCCAAGCCATTTTCTGTGGTGCGTGGTGGATCCATATCTAATTAAGAGACAGTGCATGGCAGAGCAATAGGCTAATGAACCATTATAAGGGCTTGCTCTGAGCAAATCTTCAGTTGTCTAGTATTAGTGTCACAATGTGGGAGATTGAACATAAAGACCATTTATTAGAATAAAGTTTATATATTAACAATATCAAAAAGCAGACAAACAAGACATTCACCATGAAAGGCACTAAAGAAATGTAATGAACACAGGAAGATAAGTCTTACAAGCTGTCACCGACAGACAAGCCGTCTGTCACCACAAAAGTCCTTCCACAATCTGTGGAACCATCAGCATATGTTTGATGAGAAGTACATACAGAGTTTAAGATGTATGGATTCGTATTGTGGATCCTTGTATTTCATAGGTGCTCACTTTCTTTACAACTGCATATTAAAAAAAATAAAGGTGCTCTGTGCTGTGAATAGAGGCCCTATTAGCACAATCTTTTCTGGTGCTCATTCATTGCCATTTTATTGTTAATGGGTTTACTTTTCAAATAACTCAATATTTGTAGAATAAAAAAAAACTTTTCTAAAACTTCTCCATTTCTTTTTCTCCTTCCAGTCATACTTGGCCATGGAAGTAGGTACATCTTCCACAGTTTCCCACAGAAATCAGATTTTTTTTTTTTTTTTTCAAGTTTGTCACATTCATCCAAAGCCTTTTTATTATTAGTCTTCTCATGATACGCGGTATCATCTTCAATTAGGTCATTCATATGATCTACGTTGATTTTTGACTATATGGCAGTAATAATAGTAATAATAATAATAATATTATTAATAATTATAAACCCCCAAGTTTTTATCTTTCAGAGTGTCTTCAGGTCTTGTTCTTCTACAGATCAACATTTTCATCTTTAATACATTAATCAAGATTCCATACTCTTTTCCTATCCCATACAACCTATCACCCAAAGCCGCTAGAGTTTCTGGAGAGACAAAGTAACTGGAATACCTAAAGTTATTGATTAACCTGATTTTTGTTTTATGGTTATCTTTACAATATTTCCATTTTGTACTATTGCCATCTCCAACAGAGAATTTTAAGAGAGAAAGTAACAGTGTATACATTCACACTGCATCTTTGCAGACTAAAAATATCTCTTATGTTACTTGTGTTTTTAAAGGCAATTATGCTTGTGGCATAGCCAATAACCAGATGTGGTGGAAAGCTGACCTGGAATACCACTCAGGCATAACTTGTCATAACCCACAGCACAAAATGCTTTAAAGACAGCAAACAATCAACCCAGTTCTGATACCTCTCCAATTAAATTATCAAGATTTATATGGGAGTTTTTGTATCCCTCCCCTTTCTGAGTCTGGTCACTTAGTTGGTAACTCTTGTTCCATTTTCCTTTAAATTCTAAAGTGACTTCAGCTTGACCTTCCTTACATGTAATAACAAAGAAATTGTTCAACAGTTTGCAAACTACTGCCAAGCAACACTTCTTGATGTTAGTGCATGGTCCAGTTTCCTAAATACATGAACACATTAAATGTAGGAAGTCCCATTTAAAAAGTTACCTTGAGTTATTATCATATGTGTTGGGTTTTTGTGGTTTTTTTTCCTGAGCCTTTTAATTAAAAGTGCAATTTTAAATTTTAATGCTGGTGGTTCTCTTCTCCTGACCAGTCAATAACATGTAATAGTTCATTATCTTTATATAGATCCTCAGAAGACTCTAGCTATCAATTATTTCCTTTCTATGGTTTGCATCCCACCTGTTTGATTTAGAAACACCAATTTGCAGTTTAAAAATCTATCAGAATAGATCTTGAAGCTTTGAACATATTTGCCTGTTGGACTCCTTTTCCTCTCTTATGATCCCTGACATACACAGTGGATCTTTTATTTTTCTCTTGTCCAGGTAACTTCAGGATTCATTTAGCTTTGATTTATCCTCTGGTTTTCATTTTCTTCCACCATCAGTCATTTGCAACATTTTTATTGTTGATTCAGTTTTCTTCCTTGACTCTTTTTCTGTAACATTCACAGCCACTTCCATAAGGTTGTCTTAGTAACCTCAAATATATTTGTTGCTTGGTCCTCATTCAATATTGGCAGTGTTTTAACCCTGTTGGGTTTCCTCATGTGCATTAATTTACATGCAGTAACACTGAATTTCATTTGCCATTTTACTCTTCAGGCACACAGTAAGAGAAGATCTTTCTGCAGCTCTTCAAAATCAGTATGTTTTGATTATTGGGAGTATTTGTTGATACTGGGAGCAACAACAAACTTGTCTTCTTAATATTCACTCCTTTTTCCTGATCATTTATGAATATATTGCATAATACTGGTCCAAGCACAGATCTCCTTGTTGTGTCTACACTATCAGGTAGGACAGACCAGTAAGAATGGATCTGTAGAGCGAAATGGTTCATACCGAAGATGTGATACCAATGCTATACGTTTCAAGTGGTTTTGTATTTGGGACTAGCTCTAGTCTAGTCTGAAGCCCTTGTGGCCAGAGCATATTAGATATGCTCCTGAAATATATTCTCCACTCTGGTTTCATCCAAAATAAACAATTGTATGCACTCGAAGACTTACTCCATGACACAAATCAAAGCACTTTGCAGATAAACCTGTATCTGTTTAAAAAGTGCAATCTTCCTCTGCACAAAAAATGCACTCTTTGGGATGCTCCCCCATGAGGAGTGACAGTTTAATGCTAACAGTTTCCCTATCTTTTTAACCAGTTTGCAGTATATGAAGCAATTTCCTTTTTTATCCCATGATCAAATCAGCTTCTTTATGATCCTTTGGTGAAGGACACTATCAAAATCTTCTTGAAAATTTAGATGCATTACATCAGTGAGATCCTCTAGCCCTAGGGCACACTGAATCCTTCAAACAACTCTAGTGGATTTGTGAGGTATGATTTCCATCTTCATATTCTTCCTTGTTTTATGGTATTTATTCATAAATTGGTAAATTCTTGCACTTTACTCTTGCCTCTCAAGATCTGATACTCATCTTGAGCCATACAAATGGAAGCCGCTGTCTTACTCAATTACTTTCTTTCCTTTAGTACCAAAGCCAAAATAGTTAATGGGTTAAACACGCTTATTAATAGCTCTGTGATGTCATATTTAAGTTGCCCTAGAATTCTGGGATGAATCCATGTTATTTGCCTCTCAGAAGGCAAGAAATTGTTCTTACCATAACATTTCTTCTCATAATATAACCTAGCTTCAAACAAATAGGATAGGCGTAGGTATGTGTGCTTCTATTAATCTCACTTAGCATTTCTACTGTTAGTGGCTCCTGCAGTTCAGATGACTGAAGCTATTACTATGGAGGATATCCTCTTTCTAGCTAAATTCCTGAACAGAGTGGAATGGAAACCATGATATTGTTTGGGTTTGGGTGGGGTTTTCTGTGGTTTTCTTTCTTGTTTTTAATTACAACCTAAGATCCATCTCTTCCCATAATTGATATGAAATATACGGTCTTGATTATCTTTTCCAAAGATACATATAGATTTTCTTGTAGAACCTAGTTCAAAGCATCTCCAGTGTATCCTCAGGAAGAACGGATTATAAATAATGAGTTCATTGTAATTCTCTATATTTAAATATTACAATATAAAGGCCACTTATACTCCAGAAGGCTAACAATCTTACACACAGACAAGAACATACAAGATGCATGAGACTTTCTTGATTTTTAGTATATTTTTAAAGTCTACGGCACAATGAGAATTTCATTTGGACAAGCTGTGTCCCATTTAGTTACACTAATATGTATTTCATGGACTAAATCTTACCTTGTTATGAAATATTTATCTGATGTCAGTGCAGCTTATGCAGAATCAAAGTAAAAGTTGTATTTTTCAACTTTATTCATATGACACAGAGTTGATTTTGCCTCTGTTGCCATTTGTTTCTCCATTATTCATTGAGTGCAGAAAAATTGGTTGCAGCTCATATGGGAAGAGCCACTTTATTACACCTTGGCTCTAAGCCATTAACCTTCCTGTACTACAGTGCTGCACTATATATTTAGATGAGATTTCAGTACACTGCAATCATCTTTATTTGTCCATACAAATGAATGTGAGCATTATTTTCTACACCTAGTTGACATGAACGAACCACACTTACAATATCACAATCTCTGTTTACGTGTGGAATACAGAATACTGTGTATTTATTTATCTTTCATCTTCCCTCTGACCATATAGATTTATTACTTACAGCTTAACTTACAGCAGTTATTTTTGGTTAGCCTCTATCTTACTGCTTTTATGAAACATCAATGAATTTATATCATCAGTGACAGAGTTATTCTTATCACCAACCTAAAGGCAAAGCTGAGTTACCTATCAACCTTCCAATTGTAGAGTTCCTGCACTCATTTGTCCAGTATTTCTGTTTTAAATCATCTAGTCTCTGCTGTTTATCTGCCTTATTAAGGCAGGAACTTAAGTTCCTCGTCCCGAGTGCCACCATATTCTTTTCTATTATACACATTTATTATATAATTATCCCAATGTGTTGCATATATACCTCCTTCTGACAATATCACTAATCTTTTCATTAACTTTTCCCACAACTCTTGTCCTCTCAGTAGTTTTTGCCTACTCTCAAAACTCAGATGTCCTGTTTAATGTAAAGCAAATAAAGGCAAATTAATTATTTACAGGACTCTATTTAGATTTTGCAGTTAAACCACAGAAACTGCTAAAGGAGTAATTAATTGTGGATATGAACAATCAGTATGAGAATTTTGGTTCACTTCCTATATCTGCTTTTGGAACTAGAAGTCATCAATTCTGTTTTAATTTTATGCTTTTATGTTACTCTTCATGTCTTACACTTATTGTTAAAAGTCCTGGTTACTGTTCTTCTCCAAAATTTACATTTCTGTATTACATCATGTTAACTGGGACCAAAAAAAAAAGTCCTGAAATCAAAGTAGGCTTTACGAATTTAGATGTATTTTACCTTAAAAATCAGGATTTTTTTTTTTTAATGTAGTAGGATAATTAATGTATAAATATTCCTGTCTGAGATTTCTGGCAATACTCTTGACTTTAAAATTTCAAGCATGTCTTCCGGTACTTGTGCTGTCCCATAATACAGTAGAGCAGGGGTTTGTAATTGAAAGAGGGTGAGACTGTCATTATCAACAGAGCAGACTTCTGGCCTCCAAACAAAATACTACTGTTTCTATTCAAAAAAAGAACAAAGAACATTCTGAGCATTCTGTTGCTTAGGGATGAGAGAGAGAGGAGAAATTATTTTCTGTGAAGGAACAAAAGTTTACCAAACCAGGTAGAAATGACAGGAAAGAGATGGGAATATTCTTATTTGTAATTTGATTAACTCATGGAAGGCACATTGCATATGGCTGTAAGTAGAAACTGACGTCTCAATTAAGGGGAGGGGAGAGGAGGGAGAAGGACAGAGAGGTATTTTTTAGGGAGAGGGAGATGGAAAGGGAGAGGAAGAGGGGGAGACAGAGATAGGTATTTTTTAACCCCTGCCTCCTTACATTAGATTTGGAAATGTTCACTATTTGTGCTGGGAAGAGGGTGTCTATGAGAAAAATTACACAAAAACCCCCCAACTATTTCGTTATGAAATTTCTCTGTTCTTAGATCAGTTGCTTTTTATGGTAAACAAGAGGACAGATTGAAAATTGTAAATTAATGAGTTTTATTAGCCAAAAATAGCTTTGAAAACACTATGAAGCTTACAGGAAGCAAAATAAGATATTATTTTAAGCACACATTTTCTTCTTTATATATAGAATCACAGAATCATTTAGGTTGGAAAAGACCTTTAAGATCATCAAGTCCAACCATAAATATATATACATGTATCGAAGATACTGTTAAAATTCTTGTGCATAAAGGATATACGCTATTAGTCTAATTTTTTAGAAACCTAAATGTGCTACTGAACAGCCAAATTGTCACACAATTCAGGTATCATGATATGATGCAAAGACTCAGTGAACTTACAGTGCAGCACTTACCAGGTCCATTCATCGTTAACCTACTATAAGGATGAGATAAATCACCCACAGTTCAAGAGTGAAGGGAAGAAGAACACACTAACTTAACACCTACTGTGAGATACACAGTTGACTTTGTATCTGAACTGGTTGGGCATCGGTCTTCCTCCTAAACCCCCTTCTTTTCCCTTTTATTGCTGAGCATGGCATTATAATTGTATGGAATATCTTTTTGGTTAGTTCGGGTCATCTTCCTGGTTGTGTCCCCTCCCAACCTATTGTGCACCCCCCAGTCTAATCACTGGAGGGGCAGAGATAGAAACAGAGAAGGCCTTGATGCTGTTTAGCAAAAGCTAGAACATTAGTGTGTTCTCAGTACTGGTTTGGTCAAAAATCTAAAACACAGCACCATATGAGCTGCTATGAAGAAAACTAACTCTGTCCTAGCCAAGCGTGTTAGATTTGCATGGCAAGGTTTTGGTAGCAGGGGGCTTATAGGGGTGGCTTCTGTGAGAAGATGCCAGAAGCTCCCCCCATGTCTGACAGAGCCAATGCCAGCTGGCTCCAAGACAGACCCACTGCTGGCCAAGACCGAGCCCATCAACAATGGTGGTAGCATCTCTGTGATAACATATTTAAGAAGGAGGCTGTGACCCTGTGGGAAGCCCACGCTGGAGCAGGCTCCTGGCAGGACTTGTGACCCCACGGGTGACCCACGCTGGAGCAGTTTGTGAAGAACTGCAGCCCATGGGAAGGACTCACGTTGGAGAAGTTTGTGGAGAACTAAGTGCCTCCCGTGGGAGGGACCCTATGCTGGAGCAGGGGAAGAGTGTGAGGAGTCCTGCCCCGGAGGAGGAAGGAGTGGCAGAGACAAGGTATGGCGAGCTGACCCCAATCCCCATTCCCCGTCCCACTGTGCTGATCGGGCAAAGGAGGCAGAGAAAATCAGGAGTGGAGTTGAGCCCAGGAAGAAGGGAGGGGTGGGGAGAAGGTCTTTTAGAGATTTAGTTTTTATTTCTCATTACCCTACTCCGATTCTGATTGGTAATAAATTAAATGTATTTTCCCCAAGTCAAGTCTGTTTTGCATGTGATGATAACTGGTGAGTGATCTCTCCCTGTCCTTATCTTGACCCACAAGCCTTTCATTTTATTTTCTCTCCCCTGTCCAGCTGAGGAGGGAGAGTTAGAACACAGCTTTGGTGGGCACCTGGCATCCAGCCAGGGTCAACCCACTACACCAGGTCCCGTACATACACTAAAAGTAAGATAGTAATTATCAAATTATTTTGCTATAGAAGTGAAGAGATTTTCATGAGCTGGCTTGGTGTGATTTCACGTAAAGTTTCTAAGTAATCTAATTCACTTGAATTACTACTTAAAATCTCTACATAGAGATTTTTCAAAACATGCCACCCATCCAGAGGGAAAATTTAGTCATGATTTCCACACCAGATAAAAATAGGCCCAATCCCCCAGTAGAAAGCCATGCTACTAGCACTATTTTAGGAAACTTATTATTTTGATCAGACTATTCTTGAGCCTATAGTACAATGACATTTACTAGAGCAGGCTGTATGTGCAGCCTTTGTGTAGAGTTTAGGTATGCATATGGTTTAGGTATGTATAGATTTTAGATGACAAGCAAAACCCATACAGATTCACGGTATTGAACAAAATGTTAACTTTAACTTTACAAAGTTAACGTTCAGAGCTGTCAGACATTTACATGGTTTTGTAAAAGATTTTTTGAAAGCTTAAAAACTACTTCCTTTTTTTCTTCTAAGTTACAGAATGAAGTATTCAATGCTTTAAGTAAAATAGAACTCTCTGGTAAAATCAAGAATCATGGAATAGCTATACTTTGTGCAAGGACGGCATAGGACAACATAGTAACTGTTTAGATAGAATTTCTTGCCAAACCATAAATTAACTTTTTGCAGCTGATTTTGTCTCCTTAAATCTGTAGTGAAGGAATCCAAGACTGGGCCTTCTGCAGCACAGGAAAATTTTAAGGCAAGATTGCTTTACTAATGGTCTATAACTTGAGCACAAACCTGTATTCTGTCTACAGGATGCCTGAATGTGGAATCCCAATTGTCAGAGCTAATCTGGACCTGTTAAAATCAAATTACACATGATGAGATCCTATCTGGCACAAGGTTGAACATGGGAGGAATGTGTAGATGCAATCAGAGACATTTGCTCAAACTGCAGGAAGCTAATTTAATTTCAGCATAAAATTCTTTTTAGGAACAGATGAATAAAGGAGGTAAAAAGCTTGCTTCTAATGACTACTATTGACCTCACCAGGGACAGGATTTTATATCACCCATCATAGTGAAAAATTCATAGCTATTACATATGGAGAAAAAAAAAATCAGAAGATGACAGTATCAAACAGCCTGAAAGTTATTTTTTTCTAATCACGTTGCAAAATCAAGTCCAGATGATATGTACATATTACGAATTCTAAGTTAGCAATTAAACTTTACCTAAGAAGCCCAATGTTTATGACTATAAAATCAGAGCAAATCTTAAATCCAAAGAAGTTGCTAATAATTTCTTTTTCCACCAGAACCTGGGTAGATCTTTTCAGATGTTGCATAATAGAGAAACTCTGTGGGAAATTTTTCTTATCTGAATTTTTAATTACCACATAGAAATATTTAATGGTTCTGGTTCAACTTTTAAAATAGGAAAAACACCCTCACAGTCATTACCATGGTTCACTTTTGTAATAAATGCCAGATCCCCCAAGTTACTGTGCTTTTTAGAGGGTTTCTGACTTAGGCATCATGTCTGTGCAGTCTTTTTTCAAGTTAAAATACCAGATTTGTACTTTTCACAAAGTTGTCAAGGACTGAAGGAATATGAAAACTCAGTTGACACTGATTTCAAGGGAACGATGACAATTTACTAGAGCCGAGAATGACATTGAAGATGAATCTGTAATGTCACTACTGTTTGTCAATTAACATGTCAAATGCTAGTGTCCGAACTATTCCTCTATGTGAACAGACTTCAGCTTTCGAAGGTTAATAGTTTTGCTACTTACAAGAATACTCAGTTTTCATGCAGCAATTTTTAAAGGAAAAAAAGAAAATCCAAATTAAAAGTTTCCTAACAATATGAAACTCAAATGTGACAGTTTTACATTGGCTTCTTTCTGTCTGTCAATATAACTGGGCAAATAAAAATCTATTACTGCTTCAAAACCATTACATTTATCATGCCTCTACTCTTCTCACCCTGCAGCTTCCCCACGTAATAGATTTCCAAGTTCTACTGCCTCCAACAACTGCAGGATCTTGTTATTTTTAAAAGGTACCTAATAGCAAGAGTGTTGAGGTGCTTGAATATGAGATGTTATTGTTTGATAAATATCCTGAGAGCTCGCAATGACTGTCCTCACAATGAGTTCTTTTCTGAGAATCATATTTTTTAATTATCTGAAGGGTAAGAACAAAACCTACATTTTATATCTGCCATATTTTTGCAATGTATGGCTGCTAAAGCCTTGATGATAGACATATTCCAAACACATTAAACTAAACTGCTATTCCAAATTTGCTTGAACAGATATTAGTTTTTTGAGCAGTGAATACATTTTACTCATTTCTTTAAAAATGCTCAGTTTACTTCTCTTTAGCAACAAGATTTTGGTTTAGCTATCATAAAGCTGTTCAAATCCTCTGAATTCCAGCAAATGCTAATATTAACGACACTTTGTGCACTACAGACTAGAGGTAAACTGCAATCAGTTTATATAAA
This sequence comes from Haliaeetus leucocephalus, assembly GCF_000737465.1. Taxonomy (NCBI): domain Eukaryota; kingdom Metazoa; phylum Chordata; class Aves; order Accipitriformes; family Accipitridae; genus Haliaeetus; species Haliaeetus leucocephalus. The sequence continues at coordinate 9,638,740 of NW_010972764.1, read as the reverse complement.
TCAACCTAATTGCTTATTGGGCATTCCAGAGATACAAAGTTTTATTTGATGTGTTTCTAGGATATAGGGAATCTTGATCTTTTAATTGTTCCCTGATGGGTTTAGTAACACACTAGACCTCCATGCTGCGACTGCTGCTTGCAGTCTTATTATGCAGGATCTCCACATGAAGTGGCCAACTTCTGTTTACATCCCACAGTACTTAACACCAATATACAAGGCACTGAAACAATATGTGTTGAAAGAGATGATGGAAACCTGGAAAAAAAAAATGCACAGTATCAAAACAGAAGAGAAAGTTACAAATTTGAGCATTAAAGGGGAGCAGAGAGAGGCAGATAAGTTATGTCAAGGGACAGAATGGTATCAGATAGTGACTAAATGATTTTTGGTGTGCCATCTACCATTTTCTGTTCACTGCTGATACTTCATGGTTTTGCAGTTACTTACAACATGAAGAGATATACTAAAAAAGTGAGATTACGGGCAATATTATGAAATTTGAAAGAATGGAGTGTATATACATTGGCTTTGTTAAAAGTAAGAGACATCTAGGAAGAAAGAGAGTAATATTTGAAGGATATTTACATCTAAATCTTGGAGGAATTATTTAGAGTCATGCAGGAGTGGGAAACAGGAAAGAAATCTGGGCAATTGAGTTAGAAGAGAACTTAGAGAATCTACTAAGTACTCTGACAGAACTACTCTGAACTGAAGAACAGTCTTATGAAATTTGATAAGTCAATTATTTTTGAAGTTTAGAAAAAAACCAGGCAAAACGACTAGAAAGATGTAGGATTGATCCTGTCAGAACGGCCCCCTTTATGTCAGTTTGTATTAAGTTTCAATAGGTTTGGATGGAGAAATATTTACCAGAAAACAAAAGGATGAAAAGAGGAAATGTACCTGCTGAGTAGGGAGTGTGTACAAACTCACAGACAAGATCTGGCAACCAGGAGTCCTGTTGGATCTGCAAGAATTGATAAAGTCAGGACACCACGAGTTTGCTGAATTTGTACAAAGCCACCAGAACACACTCGGCATCCACAAGAGGTTGTGTAACTCAGGCCACATCCAAGAGTGGAATAGCTGCTTTGTGCAGAGGAAGACTACAGTGTTACATGAACACCTGATGAAACAAACACCCCTCTGAAGGACTGCACAAACGCCTGCCTAAAAGCCAAGTGACATCGGCATGTCCCCCTGCTCAGCTGGGCTTTGTCCCCAACTGCAGCTCCATCTGGGGAGGTGAGAGTACGTGGGTGTACTGTGTGAATACTTAACTTTTATTAATAATAACAGCTTGACTGCATTAATAATAACAATTTAATGAATAAAATGCTTCATAGAAAGGCTTCAGAGTTTGCGATCTCTGTTAATCCCCTATTAGAGAAAAAACAATTTATAATGGTCCCAATACAAAGAAAAATAAGAGAAGACATTTATACAGAATATTTGCAGCAAAAGCACAGTTCAGTAAAAAGTGGAAAAGGAAGATTTTGGAGTGATACTTCAATTACCAGAAATTCACTGTTAACATATCTAACATTTCAAATATACTGCCTTCAATTCAGTGCATCTCATATCATTAAGTTGAAGACCATTAGTACATCTTTGGTACCCAACATGTCAGGGAGCCAGCTAAGAAGAGTATACAGCTGGCTTGGCTCCCAACTCTAACCCCAGGCTTCAAAGTGTTTGTGTAAAGTAAGTCTCTTAGGCTTTCCATGTTTCATTTTTAACAGAAAGAGAATGAAACAAACAATTTGGATCTCCTTTGTAAAAAGCTTTGATGAAAATGTTTATAAGCATTTAACATTATAATTTCTTTTCCAAGCTATGAAGAAAATCAGAACCAACATCTCATCTTCTTCTCTGGGATTATGCATTCAGACAGGTGAAAGAAATTACTCCCTCCTGATCTAGCTCATAGGGAAAGGACCATTTCCTTTATGAGCAGAAGTTTCACAATGACAATGAATACTTAGATAAGCATCATACTCTGGACTCTGCTAAGGTAACACTTGGATTGTGCTTTCTCCAATTAAACCTTTTTAGGCTTCAAGTCAGATATTTTGGTACTATAAAATTTAACTTTATTATTTAGCTTTTCTATGCACTTTCAGTAATGCACATTAGAACTCTTTGAGGAAGACAAAATAATAAAAAACACTAACCATAAATATATGATAAGTTAAAGGTGGACAAGGGAAGGGTTGTTTGTTGGCAGCGTATTTAAATAAGCTATATTACATATTTATTGTTCCTGTATCTGATTTGCTTTGTATATATCTTCAAGGTGATTCAATTGATGTGTCTCTTCCACTTTGCATTTTGCCAGAGAAGATTTGCATGTTGTGATAAAAAATTCTTTCCTATGACATTTCCTTCCCTTTCTAGTAATTTTCTCTCATCTTTCATGTTGTGTATCAGGTTTCCCCCTTCCTTGCATGTTTATACTACCTCTGTGTAATTTCTCATAGATCTTTTTTTTTTTTTTCCTGGGCCTCTATTGACATTTTCTTTCTTTAGACAAGTTCACTGTAATTAACACGTAATTATTGTACTCTAATTTACATCATTATTCTTATTACTGCTTGGTCTAAACACCTGGAAGTCTTCAAATCCTGGAAACTGACCCATCTACAGAAGTCACTGAGAAAAGCTGAGCATGATGGGTGGGTCAGTTTCTCCAAGGCTAAGCAGGAGCTGAGCCCAGGTCTGAAGAACACAAGTACAAAAAGGGTTGTTTTGGTATCCAACTGCTGCCAGAATCCTTTGTACAGACCTCACATTAGCAGACTTCCTTCCCCTAGTTCACACAGGAATCCCTGTAGCAAAGCAAAAACTTAAATTAATCTCTCAAAAATATCTCATAGCTGTATGATCACTCCTCATAATCTCTAAGCAGCCAAGATTCTAGACCTTGCTATATTCTGAATATTCAGGACTATCTGGGACTTCCTATGTGTGACTGCATTTAATTGGCACTTTGGAGCTGGTGCAGACTATACTCAATTTTTCTTGCCAGAAAAATTTCCTTATATATAATATGTAAACTGCAGCTAGTTAGTTATTCTTCATACTTTATAAAATTTGCAAGGCCCTATCAGGAATTACAGACCTCAGGTGATGGACACTTGACCTGCACACTCTAAAAGACAGTTTTAGGACAAATGTCGTATTATATAAACTGACAATTCAAACTGTTGAAAAAAGGTTGTGCTGTTATTTCCATTTTACACATACAAATGTGGAGCAAAAATAGTTTAAGAAACTCATTTGTAAAAGAACCTGGTTGTCCAGCTTGAGGCAGTGTTCTCCAGGAGTGCTTTTGTTTAGAAGAAACCTCTAGATACAGAAGCAAAATTATCCACTAGTACCCAGGTGTAAAATACTGAAGCTAGACACCTTATCCAAGTACATCATTGTTTAATGGGCAGTATATAATAAACAGAAAGAGGCAGTTAAGTGTCAATCACCCTTTTAAGTGGCTAAATGGTGTGTGGGGTCAGGGACAGGCCACTGTGTCTGAGAATACTAGTTTATTTCTGTTAACTAACCCAGAGAAGCTGCCTCATTTCTTACTGCTGCGTTTAGGGTGGGATTAGCTTCATATTCAAACAGATGAATGCCATTGTCTGTATTCAGTTTAGTCAATAGATACGTGAAATAGATAGATATGTGTACAACATAGATCTTCATTTATTATGCTGGACTGCAAAATTCTTCCACCTTCAATTCCTTCCTTCTGTTTCAAGGAAGCTCTTGAAAGATGGTTATAAAAATATGCCACAGACTTTACAGCTTATAGAAACCTGTGCTAAGTAATGGCAAAGGACTGCTGTGCAGCTGAGGTGAAGGTGAAAGCTTTATGAAAAATTGCTTGCAAAAAATAACAATACTTTTCCACCCTCTTTAAAGTACACAAATTAATAATAATGGAACAGACAGGATTACAAAAAAAATGTAGCTGAGAGCAATTAAATTATGTCCAAGAAAGGACTTTCATTGCCATTAATATTGCCATAATGTAAACTTTAGTAAGGTTCCATGTGTTTTTACATCAATCACTAGAAGGTGGTGTATTTAACCTACAACTTATGTCAGTATACCAAATTTTCATTATCCTTTATACTGTCACCCTATACAGTATCACAGAATTCTGTTAAGTTCTACAGAAGTTTCTGTTCTCCCCCATGTTGTGGTTTAACCCCAGCCAGCAACTAAGCACCACGCAGCCACTCACTCACTCCCCCTCACCCAGTGGGATGGGAGAGAGAATCGGAAAAAAAAAGGTAAAACTCGTGGGTTGAGATAAGAACAGTTTAGTAGAACAGAACAGAAGAAACTAATAATGAAAATAATAACAATAATAAAATGACAATACTAATAAAAGGATTGGAATACACAGAACAAGTGATGCACAGTGCAACTGCTCACCACTCACCAACCGATGCCCAGTTAGTTCCCAAGCAGCGATCCGTCCCTCCTGGCCAACTCCCCTCAGTATATATACTCAGCTCAGAAAATTATCTAGTTCTCACTTTCTTTAATTTAAAGTCAGGTTAAATGGTCTAATAAACAGTGTGTCTAATTTATCAGTTAATGTAGCCCTACTTATAATCAGTAAAACTGGTTGGAGTAATGATACCAAAATCATTAATCGGTTACATTTTTTGGTTCTGGCAAAAATTAATCTAGAATCACAAGTAGGAAAAAACACATTGGCTAATAACCATTGAACATGCAGTGAGTTGGTTTTTTGGGGTGTGTGTGCTTTCTTAATGCAGCATTTGGCATTTGCTATCACTTGCTCAAGCTAATTTCCATACTCCTCTGAACATTTCTACTTGTGACTGATTGTTTTTCAAATCATGTCATCCTGCTCTCTCTTGTTGCCTGCTATTTTCCTTCTTTACCTGGTAACTGGCAGTAACTTTCAGTCTCAAACATACTTCATACATGCTTTTTTGGTTCATTGAGATAGGGAGGTAGGGCACAAGGAGTGATGAAAATGGTACCGGAAAGAAAACCCTTGTGTATATTGTTTATCAGTATACTGTCTATGTTTTGTGCTTGCTCTCTTTTCCTTTTAGTTCAGGATTCTGGAGATTATTTTTAATGCCTGTATCTTCACACAGACTTACAACCTAGAAAGAAATAGTGAAGGAAATTGAGATCCACTGTTGGATTAATTTCAAAACTCTTTCACTTAGGGATACCTGTTTTGTATATTATAGCAAAAGAGGTCTTCTTTGAAATTCAGGTCTAGATGGAATTTAGTCAGCTCTGCAAGATCTGTTGGATTTACTTGACTTTGGAGTGGAAGTAGGATATTTTAGGGTTGGGTTGTTTTGTTTTTTTAAAAAAATATTGAGGCAGAGGAAGGAAGCATCTTTCCTTTATTGTTGATAAGTCATCCTTGAAAAAGAAAATTTAGCAGAGGTATCTGCAGCTGCATGATATTTAAAATATGGTCACAGAATATGAATCAGAAAAATCTTTTAAATCATATAAATTATATTATTATCCAAAGACTTCTCCCTATGTTTGAAATATCACTTAAATTAGAAGTAAAAGAGGAAAAAATAGTATTCATAGTTTTTTTTTTCCTTGTACACAGATATTTCCCCTTTAAATTGAATTTGATTATCTCAGAAAACTTTTATAGTGACAAAATGCAAGGGGTAGCTTTGAAACTACTCTTGATTTCATTTAAGAGTTTTAAAAAACACTAAGACAGCTAATGTGATGGTACTGACGTGCTAGCTATTGTCATAAAGTTATACTACAAAGAAAAAAGTGATGCAAATACTCCTTTTGCCTCTAAAACACTACCTTTTTCCTCCTACTGTAGTCATCACAAAGAAATCTCTGAAGTAAGCTCGTAGGAGGTACTCGTAGGAGGTACTATAACTCTGTGTGGTAACTCAGCATTAGGGACGCAGGACTGGGCCCTCATATGCAAACCATACTATCTACACAGGTGTGGGGTTACCAACAACTAGTCACTCTGCTGGTATTGTAATCCATTTTTATCTAGATCAGTATTAGCCCAGGTTTGTCTACCTATATTTTGATTGTAATTTCTAATAAAGTATTGATGTACCTTGTCCGTCTGGCAGAATACTATTGCAGACTTTCTATCTAGGGACATACCTATAAAGGGATAAGCACAACTGTTTACTTTTTCCAAAATCTGCAGAAACAGCTGGACACACACACCCCTCCCACGTGACCATCCTTCTGTTGCTGCTTCTTAAACTAAGTATTATTTGTCTAAATGGATAAAACACTTGAAACAAATTAAAAGCTGAATGTTTATTTGTGGAGATTAAGAACTGGAAAAAATATTGCAGCATAGGATTTCCCATTTATTATTTCTTTTCCTTGCTATATTTACTCAGTTCTAGGATTAATTTTCGGCCTGTGTAAAGTGCATAGTAATCCTAGATGTGAGCAGCATAGAATCTACTTATTTCCCTTTGTCATCACCAGAACCAGTGCAGCATGGCAAGAAGTAGCAAAGCAATTTCAATTTCCCAAACATGGCTTTTTTTTCTTTTTTGTTTGTTTATTTGTTTTTAATGTTAGCATAATATAAACTGGGAAAAAAAAATTAACTTCATTTGGAGAAGCAGCATCCCAGAAGATACAAGTTTCCATGCAGCTCAGATTTTAAATATAACCTTTAAAGATGGATTTGGGGGATTAGCCATGAGCTTAGTGATGTAATGGGTTCCTGGGACGCATCTTTTTTTGGAATGATTGCAGGTTTTCCTATCTCTAAATGCTTTGTCATCAAGTCAGAAGACATAAATTTTATCTGTATGAATATACACATTCGCCTACTACCAGGACTGAGAAAAAAAATGTTACAGGTAAAAAATTATGTTTTCAGGTAAATTAAAAGTATACGTTGAAAGAATATCACTGAAAGATTTCAGCTTTCATTTGAGTATTGTTTCTGGATGTTATTTGACATTATAGAATTACAGAAAGACTGAATAATTCAGGCTGGAAGGGACCTCAGGAGGTCTCTTCACCAACCTCCTGCTCAAAGCAAGGTCAGCTGTGGGGTCACCAGGCTGCTCAGGACTCTATCTGTATGTTCATGTAACTTCCCCCTTCCTCCACAGCGCTATGAGGCTTGAAGGCAAGCAGTCGAAAATACAGGTTTGAAATAAAAGCCCTTAATTCTTCCAGTCCATAACCCACACTTCAATTAAAACCATTTAAAATTAAAATTATTATTTCACTGAGATAGAGGGTCACTTTTATAGTTCCTAATCTTGCATGACCTAAGCACAGTAACCTTGATTTACAATGCCATAAGCTGATATTTAAGCAGGCAGTGTTCTTTCATTAAACACTCATTTTAAATTCCTCTGTAATAAGCAATTAGCTTGCCAAAGTCTTATACAATGTCATATATTTAGGCCACTGACATACAAAATTCCCTTGTAGCCCAGAAAAAAAAATTTGTATGACACTGAGCAAACAAGTTTCTCAAAAGATTGGCCTTTGCAGCGATATAAAGCTTAACCCCTCTGAGCCATACTAAGGAACACGTAACGCTCCCTTTGTACAAGACTTTTATTAATGTCTTGTGGCTGAGTAGTGAGCAGTACTGAACTGCAAGTACTGAAGCAGAACCTCAAGAAAAACACAGAGATTTTTGTGTTCCTATGACTTTGAGTGCTTTAACCCAGCTTCTGGGTCAGAGTTCTGGCTTGCAATTTGAATAGAAGATATATTTCATAAGGACTTGCGACAACTGAGATTTTTATGCATGTGCGTGACAATGACCCTGTCTTTCCCACACATTATCAGCATATAGATCATATTTGTATTGGCATAAAATGGAATGACCAATGCAATCCAATTGACAATAGCAATCCTAGAAACTGTAACATGAGATGAGCTCAAGTGAGGTCAGAGCAGGAGTGAATTTCAAGCTGCACCTTAAAATAGCCTGACCTCAAGTGAAAGAAGAGTGATGATTAGGTTTACTGCATGTCATACAGAAATTACAGCTTTCCAGGCATCTGCTGTGTGCTACTGTGCTGAGTCTTGAACAATATTTACTAGAGACAAAAAGAGATGCAGATTTCAGGGAGGAACTGAGGCACTGGACCTTTTAATCTCTGTTTATATTTCTATTTTACTATCTCCCAAGGCATAATAGTGGCTTTCAGCCTAGGTGTGGAATTTGTACCAGCACATTACCAGGTACTGATGCATTTACCACTCCCATTTCTATAAAGAAACACAATGCTGCGTGAGAATCTCCAAAGGAGACATGCAATTGGAAAATCTGAGAAACACTTCAATGTAAATTGTTCTGCTTAGCAGAAATGAGGACGTTTATGAAGACAAAATTAAAAATAAATTGTCAGCCTTTAGTACATGCCCTACACAGACTGTCACAAAAACCTAGGGTCTAGTGCCCATAGAGTTGCAAAGAAAAGGAAGCCTTCTTCAGCAGAACTGAATCACCAAACTGTAATCCAATTTCCTTTACAATGAAAACAAATCTGGTATCTTGTGACCTCTCTGATTTTGCAGATCAAAGCACAGATTAACACACCATTTCCATATTTTCTTCCTGACTCTGTAGTCATGATAGAAAGGCATTGTTTATGACTCCAAAACCTTTCTCAAGTGCTCCCCAGCCCACCTCATGGCAAACTGGTTTACAATAAAAAAATGATAGTTTTTCCTGGGAGTAAAAATGAAATAATTAGTGATAGCATATGTCCATACATTTCGTATGGTTTGTTCAAACTTTTATGGTTTTAATATTTTGTACCTTCTATGAAAACTAGTTCGCTGCTAGGTGACAGTGCAAGTGAGATTTGATAAATGATCATATATTAACATTATGGTTGAAACAATAAACAAAGAGTAGCCAGGGATATAATTACAAAGTCTAGTCAAGTGATTAACTAGTAATTATTCATAAGTTTTGCAGTTCTTTGCTCTTATGACTAGATGTTCCTGTACATTAGATGAGAACAATGTTGAAACTGACCACATGTGATTGAAACTGCGTTAAGCTTCAAGATCAAAGAACAAGGGCAAGAATAAAGACTTCAAGGACAGCCAGCAAGAACTTCAAGTGGGTTGGTGGTCGCAAAAGCAGCCCTTCGACTCAAATGGATCCTTCATTGCGCATGATCGGATGTAGGCAGTACTAAGATAATCAGTTGCAATTATTTTTATGTATATGTATACTAATCTGATTAATATGCAATTAGTTATTCTGTATAACCTGTTAGTGCTAAAGCTGTGGCATGCACGCTAGGTGGAATTATCCCCCATGCATCCAGCGCTGCAATAAAGAATGCCTGCTTACTAAAACTCCAAAATGAGTCTTAGAGAGTTTCTTCGACCAGCTTTTCAGTATCATTAGACTGGCAATTGCTATAAATTACATTCATGAAAAAAGGAGAGGAGAAAAAAGAAGAAAAAAAAAAAAAAGACTCCAAGATTAAATAGAAACCACAGCTTTAGTTATACCAGCCAGTATAAAAGTGACAGTTCTCCCTGTTTTGTATTTCACAACACAAATAAGTAAACTTTTTCTCTTTTCCTACTTCCCACTGTGCATTACTGTAAGTTATAGAAAACAGACTCCTCAGTAAATCCTGTATACACAACAGCCTCAAGAAATTCCTCTCTAACTAAGTGTGAAAGGTGACATTTTCAAGTACTGGATGAGCCACTCACACGAAAGAGCTCTACAGAACAATCTACAAGAAGAAATAAAGCAGTCAGGGTCAGAGTTTATATACTCCTTCTTTTGTTCCTTCCCACCGTAATGAGTGTGCAATAGTTCTACCTCAGTTGACCTTGTCTTATTTTAGCTAGACTTGATCTGATACAAAAAACAGTGACTTTTTTTCATAGACAAGATAAGGCCCTGTGACCTAGCTATGAGAAAGCAAAGAGCAGAAGCATGGCAGGACTACACTATTTCTGAAAGCACAAAGAAATAGCAGTGTGCACACGGGGACGTTTGTGTAGCAGTTCAGTGTGCGTGAGCCACCCACGACCTTGGGCTCCAATTCGAGAGAGTTATTAGACAGAGTGGTACCTCCTCCCAGGTGCTCTTCTACAGCCATACTCCCTCCCACCATGGCTGGGCTGCCATAGCAATTGTCTAATCCCTTCCTGTTGTAGAAGCTCATACATCTTACCCTGCAGATATTCCTGCTATACCCCTACCCTTTCCTTATCCTGTTCTCAGGTGTGCCAACCTCCTCCACACATCCTGACACTCACCTCTATTATCGTCCTTTTTCAAGCGAAAATCACAAAGTCCTGAAGAGGCAAAACATAAACCTCACACACAAACTCTTCCTTTTTTTTTTTCCTCCATATTCTGAAAGAAACCATACAAAAATGACAGTCTGTGTTTTTCCTAAACATGTACAAATATACAATGCATAGCTTGCCTTTGGCCTTTCCATAGTGTCTGTAGTCCTGCGAAGCAGGCTTTAAATAATTGAACTGACATTCATAAATACACACTTAATCAGACCTGTAATATGGTATTTCATCTTATCTTGCCCCCAATATCTTCTTCTTCTATCTCAGAAGATTAGTATTTTTGCATTTCTGCCAGAGGGATTCCTCAAGAAGAGACAGGCAAGGAACCAAGTAACATCAGTTTTTCATCTGTTAAGAGCCACACAACTACCCTATCAAAGTGACTAGTAAAAATTACACACAAATATATAAGCTTCCAGGAAACAGTTGTCAGAGCTTCATAGCTATATACAGCATTAAAGGTAATTGTAAAACTGGAAAAGTACCTTTTGCTACTACTGTGCTCTTCACAGAGTTTCTAAATTTGGAACTAACTTTGAATTAGAATTTGGAGTGAGATTCAAATATAATAGGTACTTGTGAATAATTTCCTATGTTGGTGTTTCTGTGATCAAAGTATCTCCTTGCTTTATAGCTCACCACACTCAGGAAAGGATACTGGTATATAATTCCACATTTATATAGACTTTCAACCTCAAAGCTTGATAATTTATGAGTAAATTTCACTGTCCTTCCACTTTTATTGTTCAAAAGCAGAGGATAAAAAAAATCTAACTATATCTGGTTTTGTAAGACACATGCTTTACAACGGAAAAGTATAAAAGTACAAAGTACTCAAAATATATAGGCAAACTTAAAGGAAGCTGCTCTTCAGAATGATTTCTTCTCTTGAAACAAGTTTACAGTGACTGTGAAGTATTAGGAAGTGCAAAATATCACTGTGCCACTTCTGAAGCATGTGGTAAGCCTTTTGCTGTGATGAGGAAATGACTGGGATAAGCCAATAGCCTATTTCAGAGAAAAAAATCTAATTATTTTATAGGGATAATGTATGGTACTACTACCAAAATAATAATAAAATCTACTGTCCAACAGTAGACAAGTAGGAAAATGGCTTGTGTTCCCACTCCTTCCCTTCTGAAAAACAAGTAAAAAGAAAAATTCAGGTTCCAGCACAACATTGATAAATCAAGGTTATTACTATGACCAATGGACCCCAGTTCTGATCCTGAAATCATGAACTATATGTCAACCTAAGTGCACAGTGGACAGACACTTAGAGGAAACTGGGAAGGCTCAGAAATATCAGTAGACTTTCTAGTATTCAGGAACTTTCAACATGTTTCAAACTATGCAAATGTCAAATTCTCCAAGCTAAAAGCAAACCCTCCACAAACACACAGATAGGGAGATTACTAACATTTATTTAACATGTTGAAAATTTGCTAAGCTTAACAAATTGACCTTTAAATTTAGACATTTTAAATCAGGAAATTCTGGTAGATAATAATGCTAGTGAATAAAGTAACTGAATAACCCCACACATACTTCATTAGAGTTTTGATTTTGTAAGTTACAATTTACAAACATACATTAAAAAAGAAGATACCTGATGAAACACTCACTGGATTTCCTACCTGTGTCTAAATGCAGAAATTTGTGTTATATTTTTGTATAGTTTTATCAAAGCTCCTTAGTTATAAAGAACATTCTGCTTCTGTCCTCCACCTTTTATTTTTTGAAAGAGAACTGTGTTTAACTATGACATGACTTTTTGCTAGCACTCATATTTCCTCATAAACTTGGGAAAAAAATACAATCAGAAAAATGTATGCCCCAAACATCTGATAGGCACTGAATGAGTCACTGTGTTATCCTAATGACAGTATGAAGCAATTAATTTCAAAACTATGTAAGAGTACATAATCAAGATACTTTTGATAGGGAAATGCCCCTGCATATTAAAAAATAAAACTGCCTTAGATGCTTTGGGGCAACAAAGAACCCTCCTGTTAGCTGCCTGGTAACATTGTTTAGAGTGGTCATTTCTAACTCATAACCAACAGCCAGTGAAAGATTGAACTGTGGCCCGAAAGAAAGAGTTTTTCCTTTGTTCCATTGTGTACCATCAATTAAATGGTTATTGTATTTAAAATGGCACAGGGTTGAGTATTCTCATTTTATGTACCATTTGTTGGCTTCTAGGCACTCAGGGTATTTAGCTACCCATGAATATATGTCGAGAGCAGTAAAATAATACTGCTTCATCTTCAAATGAAGGCATTTCTCTTTTGCAAGTCCTCCATTACACTTCCCACTAGAAAGACCCTTCTCACTCCTAACAGCCTGGAGAAACATGTATAAACTCTTCGTCATATTTGGTCTGACCTACTGATTTTGAGTCTTCTCTTTTTCAGAAGTTAACTGTGCTAGTTTACCAAGCTCTGGTGAAACCTGGCTCCTGATTTTAAAGTGTCTATATTACATAAGCTGATATATATATAGCCTATATATTTTGAGAGCATTCCAGAACTTTTGTAAATCCTCCTAGGTCCCTATATTTTTTTTAATAAAGATGGCCACTGTTAAGTATTTATCATGAAGACAATTTTTATTAACAAATATATTAGGATTCCATATGATCTTAGCATAACAAAGAAATTAATTTCATAAATGCTCCATTTTACAAGAACATGGGACGGGTAATAAACAAAATTGCTCATGGAGTCCTATACTGTCTCAAAAAGTTGTCTGCAAGTGTCTGCTGAGGTATTTACAAATGATGTGTAATATTTATCTTCTCTATTATATAGATGGTGCTTTAGATGGAGCTTTATTTTTCTTTTTTGAAATCCCCATTAAAACAAAATTCAAGAAACCTTTAAACTTGAACCTCTAATGAATCCCTTTAGTAATTTATTCCTCTGGAATCTCTCTTCATAAAAATGTTTATTTTTTTATGATCAGTATTCTTTGTTAAAGAATTAACATTGCATATGCTTTATTTCTTGCGAAAAATTCAGAGAAAGATTGCTGCTTAAAATTCAAGGGAATTGTCACCTATAATTTTCTTGCATATCAAGATCAAGGCATTCTTTGAAATCATGTAGTCTGTGCAACTGACAGGAAGTTTTAGATAATGCAGATCTTAAACATGTAACAATAATAAACCCAACGAATAATAGTTTAGTGGCAGATTTATTTGAGGATTCAGTAACACTACCATCTTATTTAAACATGATATTTCCTAGTTTTTCCAAAATACTTTGATGTAGAAAGCCTCTTTTTTTTCTTATTGTCAATGCTGTACATGTAAAGAAAGTCAACTATCTGAAATGTATGCTATCTGGATGATCAAAATATTAAGTTAGCAATCCTCTTCTATTAAACCATCTTGAGTTTTGTTTTAAAATTCATGGTTTATTTGAAGAAAATTGTCAGCATCCTATTCATATCAGATTTGAAGGGGTACTAATTTGCTATTCACATTCCTAGTAGTGCCTTTAATATAACATTCAGCAAGACCACAAGCTAATAAATATTAAATAAATAAATTATTCTGATTCGCAGCACATCTCCTTAAAGCAAATAGAGAAGATGAGTGATAAGGGGAAGGACCTCAAAAGTAATTTCATCATGATAAGTATCTAAAAATTGGAATGCTTTATCTGGTCAGTATCTCAAGCTTCCAGACCTCTTAAGTTTACAATATCCAGCATGGCTTTATTCCCAAAACACTGACGCATGCAAGTCTTGAGCTGGAATTTTCATGAATTTTCATAGTCTATTGCACATAGCTTCATTTCATACATCCAATTCTTACTTTTTTTAGATTGAAAAGATTTTTGCACAAACCAGAGGTCTAAATTGGTGCTTATTTTGGTCTTACAGCTATAAAGAAACAGACTTTTTTCAAAGAACAATTCGCATGTTTACATTTTTGCTTCCTCAACTGAATGCCAGTTAACATTTCAGGTACAAAATACAGTTTAAGTGAAAATTTGAGTCGTTAAGTCTTTAACTACCTTAATGAAGGAGCAAAACCAAAGTGCTATTTGTTTTTGCATATTATAAACTTCAAATGTGTTTGGGAAAAATGTTCACACCAGACATTAGCAAGGATGATTTAAATAAAAAGCAGAAGAGGAAATGAACATTTCTAATTGCAAGATCTTCCTAGTTCTCAACTGGGATCGACAGTGATCGACAAGGCAATTGTAAATTTTGACAGGAAATCCACTCACTTGCTGCCTCATTGATTCTGTCTGGGTACCTTTTGATGTGCACAAGTATACTGCAAAATATACATAGCACAAAAGTACAAAGCAGTTATAAAGAGACTGAATAGTGGGTAACACACACAAAAAGATCACAAGGAATAACAATGAACTAGACTAAGCATGAGTATGCCGTTGTAGGTAACACGCTTTTAAGACATGCAAGCATTCCTCAATGAGGTGAGGAAGGGGCAACTTCCCCCACTCCCTGAAACAGCTCTGCAGCATTGCTTAGTCACCACCTTCCAACTCCCTGTTTTTCCTTTTAATTTCATATGTTTCTTTGTCAGTGATTTTTTTTTTCCCATCTTCAGTCCTCGACCTGCTATGTAAGCCCCTCTCAACAAACTAACTTCAGTCTACAGTTTTACTGTTCTTTTCTTCTGTGGTTCATCTCTATGGTTTATCCTTGGTCTGAGCCAAGGTTATGCAGCTGCATCATACGAGACCTCAGCCTGGGATCAGAGGGAGCACAGTCTTGGGGATGGGGAAGGTTATGCTGCCACATACAACACTACAGGCATCTGCTCCCATCTACCCCCTCAGACTGCTACCTGCTTTCTTTCCTATTATTGCTATGGTATCACAGAGCTGAAATAAATTTTAAAGACACAGAAACAACATCCATTGAAAGACTAAGCAACAGTTGACAAAGGATGCAAATACTTGTGGATAGTTATTACCAGGATTATACTTGGACTTTTATGCAAAGCCATGTGGGTTTCATAAAGTATGTTTGAATTTAAAAAAAAACAACAACGCTGAAACATATAGGACATGGGAAATCCTTTATGATTTAATATACTTTAAAATACATACCTGTCATATCCTTCAAAACTACATACAGCTCAGTAACTGCTACTCTTTAAACCCAAGCCTTTTCCTTCGTAACTGCAATGAGGATGTCTTTACTGTCCTCTGTCTTTTCTGTTAGAAGAAATACAGGACTACTCAAAGGAAGCAAAACTTTATAATATTAGTTTTATTCACACGCTTCCACCCCAAACACCAAAACTCTTGTTTGAATGTTTCCCTCCAACTTTGAGACTGTTCGCTGAATTCAATGAAATTTTGCAAAGGAGAAATAATCTCAAAGATACATGTTTCTTATGAGGTTTGTAAAAACAGGAAGCCAGAGAGAAGAGAGAGAACTCAGGTTAAGAGCAGAGTATGACCTTAATTTTCTTTATAGGCATCAGACAATACATATCCACAGAGATGTCCAAAATTCCGCCACTTGTGAAACCATTTTTCTGCACACTCCTCCCCCTTCATTAGTTCATCAGTACCCCCACATGCCTTTTCTTACATGCTTTAGTACTTCCCACAGCCCACAATCCACTATCCCAGGAAATCGAAATTATTTTACTAAAGGTATACCTACTACAAGATCATGATAAAAGTAATGCAGAAGCAATCCATCCTGCTCCCCCACAGAGCAGAAGATAAATGTTATGCTTATGTCTAGATCTGTAAGTAACATATTACTTAAGAAAAGGAACCTCTTAGGATAAGGCTATAGTACAAGCTACAATTTATCTTTCCAGCAGTGCCCACTCTCCCCCATTCTGCCACAGGTCAGAGACTTACTGGACTTCTATGGAACTTTTCATTTAATAAAAAGGGAACAAAATTTCTTCTTCTATGATTATTTTATTACTTTCAGAATTTGCAATGTTGAATCACTGTAATATCTAGAAGGGTAGTACCATTTCAACCTGTTCAGATCTGTTTCTCTAAAATGTGTTCGATTTCTTATCAGCTAGGCTACTGAAGGGCATAATGATAGTGTAAATGACTTTTGTAAGAAATGTACTTTTAAACATTTGTAAAACCCTGGATTTTGCCTAATTTAAGCCAAAACTGCAATGCTCTCCTGAAGTGAAATGGAACTCTGCCCATTCAAGCCAGTGGAGGACCTGATCTCAAATCTTTTCTTATCCAAACACAACAGGTAACTTTTCTACAGGGAACAATTTGCTGAACAACAATTTTTTCCTTATTTCTTTATAGTGATTCTAAGTAGACCTCTCATAGAACTTATCATACACTTGCAATACCTGCAGATGTATTATTGCTTTCAGTGGCAGGACTAGGTATAGAAGAGATGATTATTTCTAAAAATTTTATGATGATCTGTCCTTTTATGTAGTTTGAGCCACAAATTCTGTCTGGAGCTTTAGAACCAAGATCTGTAAGCTCTGCCTGAGATACAGGATGACAAGATGTTCAACCCAATAATGAAACCCACCAAATATCACGGCAGAAGAAATATTCCTGAGGGAACTTTACTAGCTTGATTTGCAGCAACTGACCTTAAGGCACCTAAATGTTGAACGGCGCATGAGACTTAGCCTTAAGCACCTACATTCTGTGGATCTTTTTGTGGATCCAGGCCAACATAATTAAGAATTCTAACTGATCCCACATAGCAGCTCCAATGAATTTTAACTTTGATTTTCAGCTCTCTAACCATGTACAAAGTAATGGACCCAAGAGAAATATATAAATCCCCATATTTTAGGCCAGACTGACCTCTAACTGTCAAGAGTTGGGAGGAAATTTTGTCTGGAAATGTTATGTCTTAATTGTCTCTTGCAGGGTTTCTTGAGTTTCACTGTGAAGCACCAGCCAGCACAAATTAGTAGTTTGATTCGTAAGAGCATTGCCTGTGCCTATGCCTGAGCTTTTTTAGGCACTAGTCTCAAAACCTAGCACCTAACTTTCAGCTGCCCAAGTTTCAATTTTAAGAAATAAAAAAAAAGTTAAGTTTAAAATATTTTTAATAATCACAGAATGGTATGAAATAAACTGCTTTTCTACTATTAATTTCTAAATGAGTTCTAGAAGTGAGAGCAGCTTTTTTATTATTATAATGTTCATTAAACAATCCTCTCACTACAACCCTATTATTCTACATTTTTAAAAGGATGAATAGAGTCAGATTTGAAAATATTCCTTGTTTATACATAGCTGCTCTGAGGTACTGCAATGTAATTAGGGAAAAACACATCCAAACACGAAATTTGGGCAGGGATTCAAATAAGCAGTGTTTCTTGATTTTAAAGGAGTATCTTGCTTTATGAATATAACTTATCCATCCTCAGAACATTACCAAAAGCATGGCATGCAATTTATAACAGCTAATTTCGTACTAGCTTTTAAAATCTGAAATTATTTAAGATTAAGATTTTAAATACTGATCTCTTAAATGGTTTACATTTTTTTGGAACAGTGATACTTTTAAAATATGTTTTGCAAAAACGTTATTGTACAAACAATAGAACTGCTGAAGTGCTAGGCAGCTAAGTATATCGTGCGGGGGAGAGACCCCCAAACTTCTACCTATATAGTTTGTCCATGAACCTTTTTCAGATTGTTAGTTGTGCAAAATCTGCAAAGATAACTAAGTCTGATTGTTATTTTAAAATTAAATAGGTTAACAACAGTGTCTCAAATAAAAGAGTTCCAGATCAAAGATTCTTATCTTCCAACAAGATCAATTAGGTAACTGCTATAAATCTGTACACTATTGTTACTATACAGCATTTAGGAAATCCTAATAGATTTATTTAAGATTAATTTTAGTTATTTTATTATTGATAACTTTGTAGGGTTTTATTTTTTGTAAAAATTCATAGATCAGAAACAATAGGACTTATGAGACTGGTCTGTTGACTGCTGTTACCCAGTGGTTCTTTAAGGCTCAGGTCTACCAAAATATCTCTCTACAGTTCCTTACTACTGCTTTCTTGTGTGTGTTGGACTTCTGAGACATTAGAACACAAGCACTGAAGGACTTGAAGGAGTATCTTTTCTGATGGGGGCTGTCATTATCTGTCCTTTACATTCCTACTCTTTATTCCTGTGAGAACATTAGCCTGAAAGACATGGTATCTAGGTTAAAGCAGGGAGTTAAAATCAGACTGGCATCTGGATACAAGTTAGTCCTGAGCAACTTAAATGCTGAAATACTTGAGTGAATTCTATCTTTCAATTGCATGAAAAGTCCAATTTTTCAGCTAGGAAGGATGGAGCTAGCCAAACCATGCCTTTTTTTTTTTTTTTTTTTTTTGCCTTGCTACTGTAAGAAGCAAATTGTTTTATAAACAGACAGACATTGGGACAAGTTTGTTGTGTGCCATAATGACTTTCCCTGACAAGTTGGGCTATGAAAACTCTACGGGAAAAACAACATTCTGAATCTTTGCTCTTCTTTCTCCTGTATGACTAGTAAGTGTTAAAAAGCAACCAAAGAAAAAAAGAAAAAAAAAAAAAAACAAAAGAACACACGTTTGACTGCAAAACCAAAACCAGATCCAAAGCTTCTCATCTAGTTCTTCTTCCATAAAAAGGCACAGTTGGTGGCTTTTAATCCAGGTCCTATTCAATACCTTCATGTTGTTAACACAATCAATTCTATCTTCATGCTACTCAAGCATTACAGTTTTAGGAAAGCAACATACATTAAAAAAAATTTGCTTAGAGCTGCCAAGTCTGCCTTTCCAGTGAGGCCTAATACCCCAAGAGCCATCTGCTTTCTTCCATGGACATATTCTGTCCTGATACTCTGTCATTCAAAACACTGTTGGGGAGTTGCGGGGATACAGAGTTCTTTCTGCTTAAGCATGCAAGTCTGGTACTCCATCTAGGTCTCTATCCTAGGTACAATGGATAGTTACCGTATTTGTTAGCAATCAAACACCTGACAATATTGCTTTTCTGAACAATAGTTTGAAATAGTGGTTCCTCTAGTCTCTTTTAGCAGTACAGCTATTTTAAAGAAACAGTATTATGCAAGCTATGCTTAGTAATGTATATTCCAAAAAGCAGCTGATCCCTTAATGCTTGTTTGATACAAAGAAAATAAGCTAGGTATAAGCAGATGGGAAATTCACAGCTGTTTAATACAGTAAATTGAAGTTTCACTAACAGTGGATCTACCATGGAAAAAACATTTTCAAACATTTCACAATGTAGGAAGCATTGGGAGGAACAAGAAAATTATTTTAGTTTGTCCATATCCTGCATTAGCACTATAAGCATTGTATGATTTAATTACAGTTTACCCAATAGTTATGTTAGACATAAAGAAACTTGGGGGGGGGGAGGGTGTGCGGAGCGTAGGAAAAAAATCAGCATATGTTCTTGGATGTAAGGAATAGCTTCTATATGGGAATCACTGAAGAGTCCTGCTCTATTTAGCTTAAAAAATTGGAAACAAGCTAGAACTGTTTGGTTTTTTTTCTTCTCTTTTCACATGCACAGGATTTGTGGAACAAATTGCCAAAGGATGTGGTGGGACCAGATGATAGAAATGTGTTAAAAAGGATATCAGACAATTTTTCAAGTACAGGATCTTTGGTTCTGAGGCAACGTATAACTTAGTAACTCTGTAAACTGATGAATGCTGGAACCTGAGAGCTTCCTGAGAAATCATCAGCTCAATGCTTGCCATGAATTTATCTTTTCTAAAAAGATGCAGGGTGATGATGAAGGCTGAATTCTGGTCTGATCCACAAGGATAGTAAATAAAGTTTGGTCAGTTATGTTGGTACAAAAAGCCAACCCCCTGGAAATACTTTTTCCCTTGTATAGTCTTTGTAAAACAGAGATGGAGTGTGGGAACAGGACAAAGATGTCAGAGGGGTCATGGTGCTTTTTTCTAACATGGTGATTTCTGTGTTTCTTGTGCTAATTGTTATGTCTCCTGAATTCCCAGATTATTCATTTTCTGCCTAATTAGTTTGCAGTAACATATTCTGCACTATCCTGTTCTTGTTAATTATAATTATGTTAAGAAATCATGACATTAACATTTTCTTGGTGTATTAGTAACATCAATCATCAAAATGTACTAATATATTTGCCACAAAAATATATTTAATCAAAGTTTCTTTTCCCTTTATAAAGCCTCCTAACTCATTTTTGTTTCAAAGGCTGTTATTTAGAATGACAAAACCCCCCAGTTTCTTCACCAAAAGTCAGCATAATTCCAGTGAGCTCTAGAATACCCAAGCATTAATCCTGCACAGTACTTCCACATGAAAAACATCAAGCCATGAAAAACCGTATTCAGTTTCATGGTCCAAAATGGAAATTAAACTAGAGAATCACACCCCAAAAATTTGAACTGCGGTCATGTAAGCCAGATGGTGGCAGAAAAAGGTCAGTAACAATTGATTGCAATGGAGCTGCTCAAGTGAATACAGATAATCTGACTGAAAAGGTGATGCAGGCTTAGATCCTAAGTTATTAACACAAACACCTGTAAGAGGCATGGGTATACTGAGAATGCTTATATTGTCCTGATATCAGTCATATGTTAGATCCAAGTTTATTACTAAAAAAAAAGAAATCAATATGTGATTAATATTCAGATAGCAAACATCACAACCTTCAACTCAGAGTTATTTGCAAGGGGGCTGCACCAATCTGTTTTATTATTCAGAACTGTCTAATCATTAACAATCCAAAACATTTGTCTGCAACAGCTTTACAGAGGTGACACATGACAATATCCCTATTCAAAGACATTACAGGCATTATTTTATTCACCTTTTCATCAAAATCCAGTACCTTTTCCTTATAATAGTTGCACAGCGGTATGAGAAGTGGGAAGTTCTACGCCTTTGCAAACTACTAGCATTGTCAGTCTTCCTCTTCAATAGCAACTAAATACTGAAACTTCATTATAAAATTCCTGCTTCTTTTCACAATTTATAAGAGATGCCAAAGTACAGTACTTTAAAAAAAATAATTGACAATGAAGAAGACAAGCCCTGTTGTTCCGATTAATTTCCCTTTTCTTTTTTTTTTTCCTTTGGGAAATACAGAAACCAGGATTTATCAGAAGCATCATAGGTGAATACATTCTTTTTTTTTTTTTTATAGGAAGGTGTTATTCATAATAAATAAAGCCAGGTAACTCATTAGGTTTAAAGAACTACCACTGAAACCTCCAAATAGCGCCAGTTAATTTTGAGTTTTATGAACTTTGTGAGAAAGACACCACTAGAATTTTTTGTAATGCCACAGTTCAGAAAGGGCAGAAATTAGAAGGCTCAGAGCCTGCATTTACTTCGCTTTCTTCCTGCCATAAGTCTCCTGAGCACAGAATTACAAAGAAAAAGAAAAGCTGAGGAGGGCAACGGGAATACACACTTAAAAATCACACCCAAGAAACTGTACCCCTTGCAGGTGCCCAGGCGCCGGCGCCGGCAGCGGCGGTGGCGGGAGGCTCTGCAGGGGCGGCGGCCGCTGTGAGGAGAGACTGGGGGCTGCCCCGGGCCAGACCGGCCCCCGCCGGTTCCCGCCGGTTCCCGCCGGCTCCAGCGGCCCCACCGCCGGGCACAGCGGAGCCCCTCAGCCTCGGGGAAAGCCTGGGGAAGAAAGGGCAAAAGGGCTGAGGGAAACGGGGTGAGAAACAGCCCTCTGAGCTGCGAACCTGGGAAGAAGGGAAGGGGAGAGGTTTCTCACTATCCCAACTGTTTTCACTGGCAAAAAATTAAATTGGTTTTCCCCAAGTCAAGACCTGGAGGATCAGGCAGGTGGCCCGATTCAGACATGCACATTCTCTCTCAGTTCCACTGTTTCCTAGCCGTTGGATTTACTGCTAAGAAGTTTAGACAAAAAGAAGCATTAGAGCCATGTATTTAGACTGTCTGAATATAGA
>NW_010972764.1:9586637-9616440 GCF_000737465.1 Haliaeetus leucocephalus | reverse complement strand
ACCGGCCCCAGCCGGTTCCCGCCGGCTCCAGCGGCCCCACCGCCGGGCACAGCGGAGCCCCTCAGCCTCGGGGAAAGCCTGGGGAAGAAAGGGCAAAAGGGCTGAGGGAAACGGGGTGAGAAACAGCCCTGCCAGCCCCGAGGGGAGAGCGGGAGGAGGGCAGGAGGTGCTCCAGGCCCCCCTCCCCGGCAGAGATGGCCCTGCGGCCCCGGCAGAGACCCCCCCCCGCCCCCGGTGGGGCCCCGGGGAAGGAAGGCCCCAGGCTGGAGCAGGGAACAGCCTGAGGAGGCAGGAGCGGCAGCGGGGAGCCGCCCTGGGCTGGCCGCGGACGCCCCTTCCCCGTCCCCCTGCGCCCCACGGGGGAGAGGAGGTCGAGGGAGAGTCCGGAGCAAAGGAGCGAAGGTGACCCTGGGAAGAAGGAAGGGGGCAAAGTGTTTTCCTATTTGCCTTTGCTTCTTACCATGCAACTCTCTTTTAATTGACAATAAACGAATTTTTCCCAAGTCGAATCTGTTTTGCCTGTGACGGTAACTGGTAAGGGATCTCCCTATCTTTATGTCGACCCATGAGCTTTTCCACCTTATTTTCTCCCCTGTCCAGTTGAGAAAGGGGAGTGGGAGCAGCTGGGTCAGCATCTGGCAATTAGCCAAGATCAACCCTCCACCGAAATCATGGTTAACCTTGTTAACAACCTGCTTGTGGAAGTCAAGCACATATTCCACAGTTTGCAGTGTTCAGTAGTTTAAAGCTACCCTCTTTATAAGAAAAAAAATGGTACCCAAAAGTGCTGTCAAAAACATAAGGGTGTGAGAGACTGGATAGAGTTAATGTCTCAAACACCCATCGTGATGGACAGAGACTGGGGCCTGGCTTTTGCAGTTGAGGGAAGGAACAGAACTTGCTTGCAAAGTAGTGCAACAAGATGTAAGTTCTACATAGCAACACCACATGTGTGGGACTGAAAGAATTAATGTCTCAAACGTTGTGGTGGGGCAAGTTCTGCATAAAAGTGAACCACAGGTGAAGAAGCTGGCCAGCAGCGGGATGTGGAGGGCGTGCTGGAGGATGCGCAGTTCTGTGTTCTGATAGACTGAGCAGGGCAGCTCACCACGTATGGCCAAACATCAAACCATGGTCATGCCTGCAGGGAGGGAGAAGCTACCCCCCCAAATGACCCCCAAGCTCACCGACCCATTTCCTGAAGGTTCTAAAACCACAAACCGCACATGACACCTAATTAGCCTAATGAGTTTGAGTGCCTGCTCAAAGGAGGGACAAGGAGATGATAAAAGGACACAAACTGAAGCCCCAGGTGCTTGCGCACCCTCCAGAACTGGATCTTGAGACTGGCTGGACCAATGCTGGACCCAGGACCGTTGAAGTCTTTCTCTTTTTCTTCTCTGTTCTCGCTCTCTTTTTTTTCCATAACCCCTACACATCATCCCTTTAGACACGAAACCGTTGACCAAGTCTGGGACTAGGAGTAGATCCAGCTGCCCCTAGGCTCCTCTCTGAGAAGGAGTATAGAAGGCAAGGGGGTCTGCTCTGAACTTCGTGAATTAACAGGAGGGCTTTCCTTATTTTCTTCCCTGAATTGATACATATGTTGTTACCACGTGTTAAATGGTTTACTGAAGTAGTTTCATGCTAATTCTTGTTTTAAGAAACCTCGCTACCTCCTGTTATGCCTTCCAAGTTCTGGCTGCTTCTGCCATAAATAAAATGTTTAACTGATCATTTGGTGTCGTTTCACCTTAATTTAGCCTAAGGGAATTCCGAACTCACCACAACTCCTTCCTGGTCTGCCAGCACAGGTTGTGACAAAGGGCTATATAGGTAGTTCCCAAATTGACAGCATTTTATAGGGTGACTGTATTTACAAATAGCACTTCAAAAGACATCTATAAAATAGTCTTTATTGCCTATTTGACATTCTTAAATTTTCACTTTTTAAAAGTTCAGATTTAAAGTTAAGGATTAGCTTCAGCTCATCAGGAAACATACCCACATTGTGAACAGAAACATGACTTCTCTTTCATTTATTATTCTAGTAGTTTAACAAGGAAAGAAGATAATTTCCATGCCAAAAAATACATTAGGTAAGGAAACGGAATTGTCTCCGGCAGCACCACTGGATTTTGGATCAGCATCTTTTCTTAGATTTGTGAAAGACTAACCTATTTGCAATAGCTAAATTGAGGTCTGGATTTAATAGTTCGTCCAGATATGTAAGATAATTAAGACCCTCCACGCACTTGTTATGAAATATTTTTCCTTTACAAGTTATTGTGTTAAAAACTGGGAAGACACGTATCAGCAGAACATGCTTCTCTTCACTCACATTACTCTGCATTGGAAAAGACTAATGCCTGGCTCAAATGTCATCAGAGGGTGGGGAGTTACTTCACTGCAAAGATATCTGGAATCCTCTACCTGCCTGCTCTTTCCTGGTGCCTGTTTTGAGCCTTCCCTTCCCACAGCTCTGCTGGGGGACCTTTTTCTGGGTTTCATGAGGTCTGCTGGTATTTTTCCCCTTCATATTACATTGGTTTTCCACAGTTTCTATAATGAAAGGTGAACAAGGTCTGTTCTGAGTTCTTTCTAGGGCTAGGATTGTGTGAGGTATCAGAGATGATCCTACAGGATATAAACATATGTCTTGCACTGACCCTCTCAGCTAGTATCAGTGTTTGCCCCCTCTCTTTGGCTATTCAGGATCTGCTAGGTAAAGCTGTGGTCTCTTTCATTTAGATCAATATCAACTCACAGTCTTTCTCAGCAGCTTGATAATATACCTGTGGCTGCTTCCTAGTGTTGCAACACTAAAGGACTCTGTCTTTTGAGGCGTTTTCTGTCAAGTATTTTTGGATGGAAGACAGATTCCTGCTACAACATAATGCATGATCTATTTCAAGGAGTTAACCAAGTTCTAATATATGGCAAGAAAATTATGGCTGTGAAAGGATAATTGGCTAGCCGTATAAAACAGCTGTAACTCCTCTCACCTGTTTAGCTTAATAGTTTTCTTAAGGGCACTCATATTTTCATGGTCCCAATAAAGGTTAACAGAGATCTGCTATTGAAAATCTTAGCTCTTTTTAGCATTAGCTTGTTACCAGGTCAGCCCAAATAGAGGAGAGGAAGTTCTGCAGCATAGTCCCAGATTTCTTATTTCTTTTTTGTTTTTTATTTTTTCTTCTAAAAAATACAGATACTGTATTGACTACAGGCTTCATGCCTTTTAATAGCTTAGTATATACTATAAAGTTAAATTTGTATTTAAATGCTTTAATACTTTTACTTTTCCTGATGGAGGCACTGAGAAAGCTTCTGTGTTTAAGTTATTTCATAGGCTGCTCAATGGCGTAACTTTAACTCGCCCAATGTTTCTTTCCCTGAAATGTGGTACAGCCAGCTTTTGCCAACCAATATTGCAGTGGTTCACATACATCACTAGCTTTCAATCATCTTCTCCTGTCCTGTACTGTGCAACACATGACTACTACTGCATTGCAATGGTAGTCAGTTTGATCACTATTTTGATAGAACTGAATGGCTGACATTTTTCTATAGCCTTTGGTTTAATTCTGGAAAAGAAATTTAGCACAGGCTTATTTCAAATATACTACTACATCATGGATGCAGTTTGGTCCCAAACTGGTGCAACGTATAGATTTTTGTGTTCTGAAATTGTTTCCTGTACTTTTTGCTTCATTATTTTTTTAAATGGATATTTTCCTATTTCAAATTAAAACATACACAATTATTTTCTTCTAGAGGATTTCTATTTTTTGTTCAGGTCTGCATATGCATGTTAATTCCAACAGCAATAATGCAAACTTAAAAACGAGAGAATTTTTTGCTTCAGCTCCCAGCTATGAATCAGTAAAAACAGACACAGAGAGCTTTAACCCCCAGCCCCTAGATAATCATAGATGGGACACATGCTGGTTTAGCCACCTAGTGTAATGTACAATAGACTGAGGGTACTTCCAGCTGTGCCAGCTGTTGAACACCTCAGGGGAGCATTACAGAAGCTGACTGCCACCATGGCACAGAAGAGTTCGTTCCCTGCTCTTTTCTTGATCTCCATCATCTTCTGGTCATGACTTGTGATGCTGGCTGCTGACAAGCTGAGTGATGTAAGAACTAATACCACAGCACTATCTCAAATAATCCTGTCAAGTTGGGTGTTCTGCTAGTTTAGGGTCACTTTGTACTGATATGAAGGGGCAAAAAAAAAGAAAAAAGAAGCCACGCTGTGATGAGCAGCTGAACTTCACTGCTTTTAGGATCAAGTTCAATCAGTTATGTTACCTGCACTACTTAAAGACCATTGCATACTTTGCAATATTTACATGGACAGTCATGCTGAAAAGAAGCAAGATAACATGTCTTTTTGAGTTATTTTTGGTGCAGTAATAAATACAGAACAGTAGAAAGTACTGCAGAATACACTGAACAGTACATAATAAGACTCTAATTTCAATGGAAGTGCTCTGATAGACAAGTAAAGAGGACAGGGAAGACAGAATTGTTTCTTAATGGAACTTTGGAATTTTGACATAGAATTATGTCACTGAATTACAGTCACATCTTTCTTTTTCATGTATGCAATGCAATTGCTTTTAATAATATGTGGAAAATGAAGTGGTGATGACAGCAAGTAATGTTTTAAGGGTGGTTTTTTTTTGAGGGGCTGCTTTGCAATAATTCATGGAGAATTGGAAAAAAAATATATTTGTCAAAAAGTTTCAAAGCTCCTCTTCCCCCTAATGTTTCATGACATTTTTGTTGTTATTTTGTACTTGGTTGCTTTCACTGAGAAATCATTCTTTTAATTGCATTGTGAAGCAGTTATTTATTACTTTTGAAATAATCTGCATACTGGAAAAAATATTTCTAGCAATGCAAAGCTTATCCTCCAAATGACTTTTTCCATCCAAAATCTTTTTTTTAATTACTAATGGATGCATAAATCAATATTGAGAGATAGTTGGTATGAAATAATGACAGAAGGGCATTAAGTTTCCCTGCCAAATCCTTCAAGAGACATTGTGCAGGTAAAATACAAATGCGTATTTCTTGATATAAAGCTCAAGACTGAAATTTCAAGTACAACATACAATTAAAAGAAATATAGTTCCACCAGTATGCAAGAATGTTACCTAACAGCCAATTAAAACAGTGTTTGAATTCTCCTTCCCCCATTTTCTGCACATGCACAAATTGTAGCTTATGGTAAATGAAAAAACAGCCAACACCTACTTAACATAGCTTATGTCTGTAAAGTTACAAAACTGAGTTTTAAATTTGAGATCAATGATGATGTATCTATTAACCCATCAGATAAGTTTTCACATTTGATACATCACCACTTGCTAAACCTCACAGCTGGGTATCAAAACTGAGGTACAAACCATTAATACTAATAGCAAAAAGGTAGTAAGACGTTTTCTTAGGTGGCCTTTCAGCTGTATACCTCAATGTATGAACCCTTATCTTGGTCAAATTTTGGTAAAACAACCATCTGTTTATTTTTTGTTTTAACTAGTCACAGAGACAAACAGGCTATCATAACCCAGTGCTGTTCTTTCTCTCTCAGACGGTAACTTTCATGTCTTAAGTTTTCCATGGACAGCTAGCTGTAAGGAAGCTTCTCTTGAAACCATTCCAATACAACAGAGTGGAGCCATTTTATCAGGCATCTGCCTCAGATGTGTGGGACTATGCTACTCAGTGCTAAAAAGTAGCATTTGATGATGTCTGCCATGGTGGAGACCAGGATCTGGTTCTGTGAATTTCCCTGCTCTGCTTTATCCATATCTTACGCTAGATTGGAAGAAAAAATTGTTCACAGGTAGTTATCTGCCCCCCAGCCAAGACAGGGTAAGAAAAATAAGAATAGAATAGAATAGAATGGAATAGAATAGAATATAATAGAATATTTCAGCTGGAAGGGACCTACAATGATCATCTAGTCCAACTGCCTGACCAATTCAGGACTGACCAAAAGTTAAACAACCATGTTGTTAAGGGCATTGTCCAAATGCCTCTTAAAAACCGACAGTCATGGAGCATCAACCACCTCTCTAGGAAGCCTGTTCCAGTGTTTGGCCACCCTCTTGGTAATGAAATGCTTTCTAATATATAGTCTTAACATCCTCTGGCACAGCTTTGAACCATTCCTATGTGTCCTATCACTGGATCCTAGAGAGAAGAGCTCAGCACCTCCCTCTCCCCTTCCCCTCCTCAGGAAGCTGGGGAGAGCAATGAGGTCGCCCCTCAGCCTCCTTTTCTCCAAACTAGACAAGCTCAAAGTCCTTACCCGCTCCTCATAGGACATTCCTTCCAGACCTTTCACCAGCTTTGTTGCCCTCCTCTGGACACAATCAAGGACCTTCACGTCCTTCTTAAATTGTGGGGCCCAGAACTGCACACAGTATTCAAGGTGAGGCCACACTGATGCTGAATACAGAATAATCACCCTTTCTGACCATCTGGTTATGCTGTGTTTGATGCACCCCAGGATGGGGTTTGCCCTCTTGGCTGCCAGGGCCTCATATTGAGCCTGCTGTCGACCAGCACCCCCAGATGCCTTTCTGCAGGGCTGCTCTCCAGCTGCTTGTCTCCCAGTCTGTACTTGAGTCTGGTGTTACTCCATCCAGACACAAGTACAAGCAAGGTTCTTAACAGGCAGTGAAAGTTCTTCAAGATTATTTCAAGACCAAATAATGTGGTCAAACTTGTTTTCCAGGAAAGTCTAAACTAGCTCACTTTTCCAGAATAGCTCACATGATCTGTCAGGTTACTCAAGAAGGTAATTTGGATAACAGCTCTATTAAGATTCTCAGAGGTAAACAGATGCTATGAGCATTTCTACATGTTAAGGTTTTTCAATACTGAGACATTCAGTATACAACCAAAGGTACAATAAGCAGACAGTCTTATAACTAGAAATGAAGGGAACTAGAGGTATTTGCACTCAGCTGTAGCTTAAGTGCCTCCCCCAGCTCTTTCTTCATAGACAAAAGGATACTAAGGTACTTTGGTAAAGCACTAAAGTACCTTTGTAATCTTGAAACTGGGTAATAAACTTCTAGGAGTCTTATCCAACTACTTGAACATCTCCAACCAATTCTAGCTTATCAAAAACAACCCACCTGAAACACAGCACCTCACAAGTGCAAGCCATTTAACCTTCCTTTAGCACCTACTTGCACATAGGCATTCTCTTCACAATTTCCAATGACTTATATTTAGCTTTCTTTTTCTTTCTCTTTTTCTTTTCAAGCAGCAGGACACAGATAGAGACTTCATCTTCTCCACTGATGTCATACTGCTGAAACAAGCAATAGTTTCCCCTGCTGTGTTAAGACACATGCATGTTCTGAGGAGTCCAGTATCATATAACAGGCCTATGGGAAAATTCTATGGGCTATGGAATAAAATAATATTTAATTGATGTATAACACTGCATCCTCTGCTATTAGCTTTAAAACCTATTTTGATTATTCTAGTCTTCAGAAAGCAGGTGGTTTTAAATGTTATTTCAACATTCTCCTTATTAAGAATGTCCATAATTTACTTTTTGTGTCACATCACATCTGAAAATAGTTCACTACTTAACTATGAAAAATCCCATTATCCACCTAGCCTGACACTGCGGTTAACGTTGATGCTGTTTTCCTTTTGCTTAATGGGCTACCCTTTTCACAATCCCTTTACTAATTTCCTCTTATCTAAGTCTACTAATTTACCTTGTAGTACTGTACCAAGTGCTTTTGACCAGCTAGGAGAAAGACACATTTATTTTGTCCACAAAAATCACTACACTTATTTAACAAAAAACCCCACCCAACACCTCCCCCATGCCAAAGAAACAACAACAAAAAGACTTAGAAGTTAGTTTGTCATGATCTACTTTTCCATTTAATCTCATTTCAACTATTGTTTCCCTCTAAATTTGTTCAGGAGTATTGCTTACTCTTGGCCAAGTGTCAACAGCATGATACTTTTTGTTCTTGCTCTTGCCAGTGTAGATTTTCACCCAGCAACAAGTGGTGCTATTTGGTGCGATCATACAAATCATACTTATGCATTTTAAATATAAAACTCTCACCGATTGTACAAAATAAAAAAACCCTATAATTAGAGTTATCTGCAACTTGAAGGTTATACAAAGTTCAACTACAGCTTTAGACTGACAGACAGATAAAGTGATGCAAGAACATACATCCCTATTCAGTGATGGAAAGAAAGTCCAAAAGACTGCTTTTAGTCCCGTATGACCTGTGGTAACCATAAAAATATTGCTTAGTCAAGCAGGAATATAGCTGCTAGGACTCGAGCCACTGAGATATTTTTGGATAACAGAAGATATAATCTGTTGTGAGTGTAGTTCACCAAAATGTCAGGTTTAAGAATAATTCCACCAAAATGTCAGGTTTAAGAATAATTCTAAGTGGGTAGAATTTGTTATGAAATAAACTTTGACCATCTTTAAAGTCTTTTTGTCTTGTTATGTTCATTATCTTGTGCTGCATCATGCTAACCATAAAGAATGGCAAGACAGTTAATGTACTCAGCAAACCCTTAAAGAAAAACCAAACAAACCACCACCAAAACCAAACCAAATATCCAAACAGGCTAATTCCTATCCTTATTTTTTAACAAATCTCAGTATTTGAGCAAACAGCCCTTAGAAAGCTCAGTTTTTGAAAATTAAGTCTGTTTAAAAAGTAAAGCATCTTGAAGAGACACCCAGGAATAACTGACAGATCCTATGACTGCTACTTAAAATGCTGAATATGTCTGCACTATGCTGCTATGAAATTTCTAGACAAATAGGGTCCTAAAAGCAAGAATTTGCCATAAAACTTTTTGCACACACACAATAATGAAGTCTACACTAGCAGTCAAAAGATGTGGAATAATAATCAGGGTCTGATTTAAGGCAGAATCCCGTGTTAACAGCAAAACTGGAGTTTCTGAAAAGCTGTATAACAGAAGTTGTTAACGTTCTGTCACTATTATGTGCTCAAGATGTAACTTATTAGGATATATATTTTTTCAAATGGCTTTTCATAGAATTCCCCATGACAGGCTGCTGATTAAACCTTGGACAATTTAGATCCAGGGTATAGCATGATGATAAATAAAAGTGTAACTGAGAGACAGAAAAAAGAGTATTTCTGAGAATTTTAGAAAAGTTGTTCAACTCTGGGATTTAAGGAAACTGTCCACTGCTTTTTGCCAGTACTCCATACAGCTTTAACATTTAAAGTTGCTCATGAAACAAAATAGGGAAATGGTAAACACAAAAGTCAACATCAAAGTGAGGTGGACAAGGTTTAGAATTACTCTATAAGCAAACTAATTTAGAGCAAACAAAATTAAATATATATTAGTATAGTTAGGCTTATATTAGTATTTCTAGAGAGATGAATGTTGATTGAATATACAGCTGGGGAGAAGGGTGAAGGAGGAATGTTGCAAGAAATGGGAAAAGTAAGATGGTGCTTGTATCACTAATCTCTCTGCATCTCTTGTGTATAGGAGAAAAAGAGAACAAGAGAATGAAATATGCTTAGCGTGACCACTAAATACTGAGTAGCTTCAGGTGCTGTATAACTGCTAGTAATAGTAAAGTAAATTCCTAAAAATGACACAAAAGATAAAAGACTAGTGATGATGCTAGAGTGGGACCATCAGTGGCATATGTAGTCTAAGACTTTTCCCCAACAGTATCTGATAGCAGGTGACTCATGGGAAGATGCAAGACATCATCACAGTCTTCCACCAAATTATTATTTAAATCAGCGTCTCCTTCCTCTGCCCTCTCTCAGTGGGCTGCTTACATTCAGAGAGAGGATGGCTCTGTCTTGTCCAAAACCTGTGAGATTTACTCATTGTTAATGCCATGCCATGACTTGGATGTTTTTTTTTCATTCACTCCTGTCCAACCTTTTTTAAAGCCCTCCAACATGTCAAATTGTCTGACATTTTGTGCAATTAATTTTTCAGATTCCTTGTGTGGTTCAGGAAAACATCACTCTCTTAACTTTAAATCAGACACTTTAAAGTTAATTAAGTGCAATCCCACTTTTGTACTATGAAAATGCAGGGACATAAATGCCGTTCCTCCTCCTACCCTCTTAATACCACTTATTAACACATATAAATGTCTCCTCTCTAAATACCACCTCCACTATCTGATGTGAAGCCTTCAGTGTGGAATGGCAGAAATTTGGGAAGAACTGCACAGGGATGTGCTTCAGGATCAGGCAGCTGCAGCTGTATGTTATTCCCCAGGCTCTTAATTCCTCAATGTGCACAGAAAAAGCGCAAGAGTGCCATTTAGCCTTCTTCCATCAGACCTGCTCATGGAAGCTGGTAAAGGAGAATCCCATATAAAGAAATCTATTGTCTGTTTCAACACATCCAAAGACTAGAAATTTCCCCAGCCTTCATCCTAAGAAAATCACCAAATAGCAGAAACATGAGTTTTGAAAGAAGCCAGCAACAGCTACGCTTTTGAGGAAATGAGAATGATCAGCTCTCCCTTCCTAAGCTTCAACATTTGTTACCTATCCAATGGCTGCACCAGCAGGAAGATGAACAGCTGAGATGCCAGCTGAGAATTGGGCTGAAATAATTTTGATGAGTAGACCCCATTTAAAACTCTGCTCTTAGCCATTCTTTGGGGATTTACATTTTCTCATTTCCATGTCCCCATTACATAAATACCGTATGTTTTAAATCTTTCTTCATTTGAATGTGTTTCCATGTTTCCAGGTATTTTCTTCATTCATCTCTGCTCTTATGCTGCCATGTACAGAACTAAACCAGCATTTCAGGGAAGACAAGACCGATATGTGCTGCAGCATTTTTCAGTATTCTTCTTTATGCCACATGTCCCTAACATTTTGTTCACTTTTTGAATGTTTTCTAATTTACCAACACAGCAAAGCAAACCTTAGAAGAATGAGTTACAGAGCACTGCTTTTATTTATGAAGCACAGAAAGAAATGGTTAATATAACTAAGCCATAAAAAATCTTAATTTTGGGACAAATAACATGATTTTATTCATCATCCATTATAACTCATATCAGACAGAAAAGACTCAAATGCAAGAAGGTAGTGTAGGGAGATGATCCAGAGCGAGTAGCAGTGTGTTGGTTGGGGGTCTGACCTTTCATTGTGCTGGGCCTGAGCTTGCTCAGCAACAGCAACAGCATCATGACACCGCTGGGCAGTGACAACAGGCGGGGCATATAAACCGCCCTGATTATATGCCGAGGCAGGGTGTATAAACCGCTCCCTGAGAGCCCAGTTCAAGTGCTGCTGAGTCACGGCTGGCCTGCGCCTTGGTGATCTGCCCTGACTTGGGACGCCAGGTTAAAGATACTTCCGTGGGAACTGAGTGATACCGACTGGGCAGGTTATAAGGAATTTGGACTAGAAGTACAAGAGGCCCCACTCGCATGGTGGTGTAATTGCTGTCTAACTAATCAGTGCCTTACCCTACTCAACCTCACTTTATGCCTCAGACTCGGAACCCCATGCCTTCAAGTAGATTGCGGCAGAGGGTCTGACTGCAACGGGTAGGAAAAGATTTTTACAACACTGTACTAGGTCTGGCTGGGGTGGAGTTAATTTTCTTAATAGCAGTCCTTATGGTGCTGTGTTTTGGATTTGTGACTAAACCAGTGTTGTCAGCACAGCAGTGTTTTGGCTAATGCTGAGCAGTGCTTGCACAGCAGCAAGGCTTTCTCTTTTTCCCACTCTGCCCCTTCCCAGCAAGTGAGTGAGTAAGGGGGGGGATGCAACTGGACAGCTGACCAGCATTGACCAAAAGGATATTCCATGCCATATACTTTCACACTCAGCAATAAAACCTCGGGGTGGAGGACAGGAGGGGGGAATGTTGGGTAGGTAGCCATTGCTCAAAGACAGGATGGGCATCAGTCCATTTGTCAGAGGTGGTGAGTGACTGACTGCCTTTGCATCACTTGGTTTTTTTAATTGTTTTTTTTTCTTCCTCTTTCCTTATAAAACTATCTTTACTTTGATCCATGAGTTTTTTTGCTTTTGCTCTTCCTATTCTTTCCCCCTATCCCACTGGTGAGGGGGAGTAAGAAAGCAGCTGTGTGTTGCTTAGCTGTCTGCTAGAATCAATTTATATGCAGGAAGTAATAAATATGATCTCTCTTCTAAGCAAAATCACACAAAAAAGAAAGTTTTAGTGTATTTAGTTATCTTTATTCACTCTTAGGTAATGTGATTATATGCCAGATTTGCTTCTCCGTTTCTTTAAATAAAAATGTTCTTAGGCAGTTAAACAACAAATGCCAGTAGCCCTTCCACTTGGAGCTGAATTTTTCTAGTGGTAGAAAACTTACTCTGGAACAAAAGAAAGGGTACACTTAGCTGACATTTCTCTCAGTAGTAGTGGCAGCTTTGAAAAAAATACCACTGTTCGTTCTTACCTGGGAGCAGTTCTTCTATCTAGTTCAGGACTTTGTGCACCACACCTGAGAAGGCATGAAGGAGTAAAAAGAAGCAACTAGGGTCATAGGTGGCTCTTATGCTTCCAAGAGATGTATTTTGTCACCTGTCTGGCTTTGTCTTACCCCAGAAATTCAGTCTCTTAGCCTAGGTACAAATAATTTCTGAGGTTGCCAACAAATGAAATGAACTGTATCTGAGATGGAACAAGGCTTACTGTCATTTAAATCTAAGACATGGCAAAGACAATTGTCATCTCGCTATCAAGAACAATGCCTAGCCTGAAGGTAGGGCATGGGCAAGAGAGCCTTCTTAGCCCTCTCTAGCCAAAAATAACTTGTCCTTTGACCTCTCTTTATGTAACGGCACTCTGATTTGCTCAAGTGCAATTCTCAAAAGTGCCCATAGAATTTCTTGGGATAATAAACTGATTTTACCTATTCCACTAAAATGATGCTAATTTTCCATTTTCTGCTGATGTTTCCATTTTGCTTATGCAAAATTCCTTCCACAGTTGCAAAAGGATTCTGAATTTTTCCTCAGGCCCGTGGTGTGGTCCCAAGTAGCTGTGATATATCTCTGTTATACTTTCAGTGTCAGTTTTAGGTGAAGTTATGCCTATAAACAAAAAGTTAATTCCCCTAATGAATTCTCTGAGGTTGAGCTGACAACTGCCATTTATTCTATTACTTTAGAGTGTTTTGCTTGGTGCACAAAATAAAAAGAAACATAGTACATAGGAGTAGATTAGAATGTAAAGACTGAGCTACCTCATTGTGGGTCTTAAAATAATAGTATCCTCAATGGGTTCAAATGACTGCAGCCATTTTGCCTCCAGTTTTGCATAAAAATGTACTTTAATTCTATTTGATATAATTTTTTTCTCCATTCAATGGATTTTGCTACCTGTTTCTGATTGCAAAAAAATCCAAATTCAGAACAAAGCCACAAGATTTTTATCACTCAAATATATTAATGCAAATAATCAACATTCTTTCTCTCCACAAAGAAAAACCTCTTGTCCTGGTTTTAGCTTGGATAGCATTAATTTTCTTCCTAGTAGCTGGTACAGTGCTGTTTTGGATTGAGGATAAGAATAATGTTGATAACACACTGATGTTTTAGTTGTTGCTGAGCAGTGCTTACACTAAGTCAAGGACTTTTCAGCTTCTCATACTGCCCTGCCAGCAAGGAGGCTGAGGGTGCACAAGAAGCTGGGAGGGGACACAGCCAGGACAGCTGACCCAAACTGGCCAAAGGGGTATTCCGTACCATATGAAGTCATGCTGAACAGTAAAACTGGGGGAAGTTGCTTGGGGACTGGCTCGGCATCGGTCAGCAGGTGGTGAGCAGCTGCGTTGTTAAACACTTGTTTTATATATTATCTTACCATTATTTGCCCTTCCTTTCCTGTCCTATTAAACTGTCTTTATCTCAACCCATGAGTTTTACCTTTTTTTCCGATTCTCTCCCCCATCCCACTGTGGGGGAGTGAGCAAACGGCTGTGTGGGGTTTAACTGCCTGCTGGGTTAAACCACAACACCTCCCTTAGAAATTCCCTTGAAGAAAGCTAAGCTAACACTATATGCTTTTGGAAAGTGTTGCCCGTGTAAGAAGTAATAGATACAATATGCCAAAACATTAATACTGAGTCTCTGTAACTTTGTTATTATTTTTATTTATTTCCTGGCTCCTTAGATGACTAAAACCTGTTCAAGATACATAAGACAGGAAACTATCCTGTGCAGATACTGTCTTGGAAGAGACACATCATCTTGTAAGATTATTAAGTGTTTTTTAAAGTGAATCCTAGAGCAAAGAAAGCTCTCTGAATGTACATTGAAAGTATTAAGAGTAGAATTTGGCTTCACTGATAACACATTCCAGGTGGCATCTGGATGTGTTGCCTTGACACATCTTGTAGGTGTGCTCATGCTCAGTACTTTGCATATTGTCAGCTTATGGAATAGCAGTCATCTATACTATTTACAGTTGTGACAAAGGTGAATAATTTGTATATTCACAAACTTCCCTAATCTCATGCTCCATATACCACTTTATTTGTGCTACAGTAGTAGCGCTTTCTCTCAAAACAATAATGTTGTTATCCTATTATCTTCGAAAGAAGCATAACTTTTTTTCTTTGAATACTTCCTCATTATATTTCATATCTTTATTTCAGTTAATTCACTGAGAAGTGGCATGTTTCATGTAAATCCTTAACTGCCATTTTCCAATGTTGCTTATCATTACAAATTAAAGCATAGGATGCTTGGACTTCTGTTTCCAAATAGGGTCAAATTGCAGTACAACATGCAGAGTAATTTAAAATTATTGGAGGACTTCAAATTTTATAGGCACTTCAGTATGGAATTTAAAGCACTCCAATAATTTTAAATCACTCTGCATTGCACAAAGCAATTTAAATTTATTGGAAGTAAAATTTGGAAGCGATCAGGGTTCTGGGCATTGCAGCATACACTGGTTTAAAATTACTAGAGCACTTTAAATTTTTATAAGCACTTCATTTAAAGATCAGGGCTCTGGCCTGGTATGGTGTAATTTAAAGTTGTTAGAGGTTTTCCCACTTGAATGTAAATTAAAAAAAAAAAATAGAGCGCTTCTCAGAATAATCTTACATTATTTTACTTGACAAGAGATCCAAAATCCAGTTTAAAAAGAAAAAAAAAAAGCAAACAAGGTACAATCCTGTAAAAGCGATCTCGTCCTATTCATTTCAGAGAAAGCTGTTGCAACACTGTCTTTTGTTACAGTTCCCTGATGAATTTCTTTTTTTTCTAGCATAAAGAGTAAATAAATGTCAGAGAGGTTTCAGTACACTTTATGCAGGTGAAATTTTCTTTAACTCAAAATGACGGTGATATTGTTAAGAAATCAAATGTCACATTTTGAACAAAGGCCTGCACCCTACCAACTATGGGATTAGGTTTGAACTGTTATGATTAGTTTCAGAATCAGAAGAGAACAGCTGAGGCTTCTCTCTTACTTTAGAGGATCTCTTCCTCGGCCTCAGATATCTTGAGCTTCTGTCATTATTCCTGATTCTTTCTGATCATCTGTTTAGTTTTTCCTGGGGAAAGGAGGCGGGGGCGAAATAGGAAGCTGTTTGCTTTGAAAAACAGGCCCAAAGTTCAGCAGCAAATAAGAGCTGAGGCATTGTGTGAGTATATGTGAGATCTTTTAGTGTTTAAAAGAGCCTCTGTCTAAGCTCAGTTTACAAAAATTTAAGGAAGGTGAAGATGAGCTAATGAACTGTGGTGGGTGAATCATGTTACTGAAGGGGACCCATGAGGATCCTTTCATTTAGGAGCAAACCCATCTTATTTGCTTAAGGTAATCTTCCTCCAAATAAAGCCAGTCATGACCCAGCTAAATTTTACTTGTTCTAAGTCCTAGTATATTCAAGTCCTGCCTACTTCGATTTGAGGATTTCATGCTGGAATCATTTTAGGGACAACTTGCAGGAAGAGACAAGGCTACTGCAGGGGTATACAGCCTCTCCCCATCGCCTACCAAAGGCCACACAAGTTACAGATCACTGCCTCATAAGCCATCATGCCATTATCACTGCAGTGCAATGCGTCTGTGCCGTACAAAGGTCAAATTAAATGATTTTCATGGTCCCCTATCATTCTGATTATGTTTAAAACCGTTCTTCTTTAAACTTATCCCAAGCCCACCAACCACCTTCACGGTCAACAAGAAAAACAAAAACATAAGAAAAAAACCACCTCCAAGCAAAACTATAATGAAAATATACATATAATGAAGCTATGTAAATAACCCCCAGTTATCCTCTTCCAACTCCTTTCTGTATCTGCACCTCATCTAGAATAATCTTGTAGGCTTCACAGAACAGGAGCATGGTTTTAGCTCTACTGTAAGAAGTTTAGCACAGTACAGGTACTAACAGCTACACAACCCTCCACGTACATACAAACATCCCTGTGAGCAGAAAGTAAAATAAAGGCTTACAGGATAGAGTCCTGTGTGGGGTGCAGGTGTCCGGGTGCTGATAGTGGGGTGGCTGCAGGGGCGGGGGCCGCTGTGAGGAGAGACTGGGGGCTGCCCCGGGCCAGACCGGCCCCAGCCGGTTCCCGCCAGTTCCCGCCGGCTCCAGCGGCCCCACCGCGGGGCACAGCGGAGCCCCTCAGCCTCGGGGAAAGCCTGGGGAAGAAAGGGCAAAAGGGCTGAGGGAAACGGGGGGAGAAACAGCCCTGCCAGCCCCGAGGGGAGAGCGGGAGGAGGGCAGGAGGTGCTCCAGGCCCCCCTCCCCGGCCGAGATGGCCCTGCGGCCCCGGCAGAGACCCCCCCCCGCCCCCGGTGGGGCCCCGGGGAAGGAAGGCCCCAGGCTGGAGCAGGGAACAGCCTGAGGAGGCAGGAGCGGCAGCGGGGAGCCGCCCTGGGCTGGCCGCGGACGCCCCTTCCCCGTCCCCCTGCGCCCCGCGGGGGAGAGGAGGTCGAGGGAGAGTCCGGAGCAAAGGAGCGAAGGTGACCCTGGGAAGAAGGAAGGGGGCAAAGTGTTTTCCTATTTGCCTTTGCTTCTTACCATGCAACTCTCTTTTAATTGGCAATAAATGAATTCTCCCCAAGTCAAATCTGTTTTGCATGTGATTGTAATTAGTAAGGGATCTCCCTGTCTTTATCTCAACCCACAAGCTTTCTCCTTCCTCTTCTTTCTTGTTTTCCACCCCATCCCTTGGGAGGCTGGGGGGTGGTAACTGAACAGATGGATGCGAGTTTGGCTATTGGCCAAGGCAAACCCACCAAAGCTGGTTGGTCTAAAGCTGCTTCAAATAATTTTCAGTAAAACAGTGACTTCGGCAAGGGTGAACTCTAAAGAGTAATCTCAAATACCATCCTACAGAGAGTGCTAATTATTTCAACTGGTGTATCTAGAGAACTACATTTGAAGAGCTGCAGTGGTTTATACTACTGAGAAACCCTCTCTCCATTTCTGAAAGCAAGTGTAGTTGTTTTCTACCAGGGCTGGGCAATGCACATTACAGATTTTAGGCCACTTAATAAGACAGAATGGTGAGATGAAAAAGGTCTTCCCCAATTTTCTTTTGAGTGAAATAGTTCTGTTACCTGAGATGAAGAGTGATGTGCTGAGTACTTTAAAGTATTCTGGAAAAATCTAATAAAGTCAACCTTTTGGCTCAAATAAATTATTACTTCATGAGGTGTTTTTTATAGGATGCCAGTTTGACAGAGAAGACCCATGGATTTGATACAGATTTTTTAATTATTTTTTAATTTTTCTCTTCTAATAGAAGTCAGCCCCAATGGATATTGTCAAGCACTTCAGGAGTGATGAATAAACTAGCTGGGAGCATCCGCAGTGGAGCATTGCAGCACAGTGCCCAGAGGGTTTCCCAAACTGGGGGAACATCCAGGGAGCGGAAAGACCCACTGGGAACCTGCAGCTTGCACCACAGAGGCTGGCGGGACCTGGGCAGGGCCAGGAGCAATGGCAGGTAAGCCCCCCCAATGTATAAAAATAGCCCCTGGGTAGCACCAGCAAATACAGCAGGCAAACAGGGCATGGTGCGTCAGCAAGAGCATGGTGCCGCAGTTGGCGCAGCAGGGTGCACAGGAAGGACGCTGCAGCTCTGCCAGCTTGATCAGGGAGCAATGGTTTCCACC
This sequence comes from Haliaeetus leucocephalus, assembly GCF_000737465.1. Taxonomy (NCBI): domain Eukaryota; kingdom Metazoa; phylum Chordata; class Aves; order Accipitriformes; family Accipitridae; genus Haliaeetus; species Haliaeetus leucocephalus. The sequence goes on along the minus strand of NW_010972764.1, from coordinate 9,598,257 downwards.
CGTCAGAAGGCCATGGCCTCTCTAAGCTCTGCACCAGCCAAAACTGACGCAGCCGCCCAGACAGAGCTCCGGTGGGAACACGCTGCCACCCAGGTGCCGAGCTGCAGGCTGTGCCCTGCTCTCACACCAGTACCGGGTGGCATCAGGGAGCACCCCTGTGGGAACTGCAGGCCCGGGGAGAGGAACTCCTCTGCTGAGCGACAGAGCTCCGAGAAGAGCTGAGTGGGTTGAGGCGTATCAGGGAGTCTGAGAGAGAGACAGCCTGCTGAATCCACACCCTGCCTTCCCTGGGACAGGCCCAACAGGCAGACAGGACTCATGATACGGAGGATTCACAGTCCTCTCTCTGCGTGGCTGAACACAGTGACTTAAGGGATAAGCGGCAATGGTAACAAGTTCCTGCCCGGCGCAGCAGTGCGTGTCTCCTCTGTCACTGCCCCACTTTTCCCAGTGCCCTTGTATGACAGATACGAGGCTCTGCAAGTGGAATCGAACAGTAACGAGGATGGTGGTTCATCTAGCTTGGAGGTGTCTCTGAGCTTAAGTTAGTCTATGCCCTTTGTCAAGACTGTTTCCATAAGGAAAAAAGGCAGGTCATTGACATAGGAGACTCCCTTCTGAAGGGAACAGAAGGCCCAATATGCAGACTGGACCCAGTTCTTAGGGTTCAGGAACTAACCTTTTAAAAGTATCAGAATTTATATTAAGCTGAATCTGAATAACGTAATTCATTTTTCCTCTACTGAATACCAGTGCAGGATTTTTTTGAATAATTGAAAAACTACAAGTGTTATTCCTTAATATATATTAATTCTTACAGTTTATCCATGCTTTCCTGCTCCTATTTTTCTTACTTAGAAAAGTTTCTTCCATTCAGTCACAAAAAAAAAAAATGCTTACCAGACATCCCATTCAGATTTATGAATTATAACAATTGAATAGTGGGTGAGCCGTGACAATCCAATTTGGTCATAAACTCTGACTGCTCGAGTGACCAAGGGAAAAAAAAAATACTAGCTAGTAAATAAGTCACAAAACCACAGCAAAGTTACCTGATTTCTTCACAAGAAAATTCTCTTCCATTCTGTTCTCTGGATCACTGAACTCATTTATTCTGGACTTCACCATTTGTCAAACCTTCCTTTCTAGAATCCACCAGCTTTGGCTGCAGTCAGACATTGAGGAATACCAGATCTGGATATTTTCAGATCACCTGAAAACAGGAATTTTGTCTACTTGGACTGCATTTATGGATTTTTATCAAATTAGTTGCAGCACATAGAGCAGTGACTATATTGTTAGATACAGTGGCTGGATAGCAATCTGTCTTCTACTCAACTTCATTCATGCAGCCCATAACCCACTGCAGATATATTTATGTGCAACTACTTTAGGTAGCCAGCCAGCACCTCCAAGGTCAGTTATTACCCTAGTAAAAGCATGAGGCCATGAACAGGTTGTTATATCACTAACAACATTTCTCCTTTTCCTGGATGACATCTGCAGACTATGTGATGAAGTAGACTGAATCTTTTCCTTGTTAGCTAGTCTAAAGAAGCTCTTGTAGAGGCTGGTGATGTAGATTCATGCAAGTTCCCTACGTTGGGAACAATATCATTATGACCTGTGTTCAGAAAGATAAGGTGCAGAGAAGAAACAGGAGGAGGACCTGGCTGCCAACTATTGATTTTCTGATTTTTGTCAGAAGTAGGTGAATCAAAGCAGCAAATCTATTGACTCCCATCCTATGTAATGGCTGAGTCTCTGAAAGGAGGGAACTGGTGGCAGTGGGTCATACAACACATACAGGCAAACCAAAAGCAGGAAGGTGAGAAAAGCAGTTTTCATGGAGGTCTATGTCAAGCTCACCTTATATCTGGCTGTGCAGTTGCCTGACTACACAAAATCACTGTGCACTAAAAGGGGTGACTGTCATCAGAAGGAGACCTCCAATGCCTGCAGCTACCACTACTCGTTGTTCAGTTGAGGACCAGGACTCCACATTTCAGGCAACAGGCCTGCCAGTTGGTGACTGCTTAGGCCAGTCTGGCCATGAGCAGTAGGGATGGACAAAGCCCCAGCAAAGCAAGCCTTACATCTGTGGGGCATCCCAGCTGCAATGGGAAGTCAAGCCAGAGCCTCTGCACATGCCCAACACCATCAATCCCAATTCAGGTGACTTTTGGTTACTGATAATTCCCTATTTCACTATTATTAATTCCCAAAGACTTGGCAGGGTACATAGTGCCTATGTTTTCCAGTTTTTCACTCTTACTTTGCCCCAGTTACAAGACCATTGATGAACCTCAGGCCTGCAGAGATAAGTGGTGTAGCCTTGAGTGGTGGCATCATTATGCTTTAAGGAGAAGTGACTGAGATCAAGGGAAAAGAAAGCTTTTGTACAGCTAAGATTTTTGCAAAGTATAGACAAAGGAAGCCCACTTCTTGTGCAGGGACTAGAAGAATCTTCTAAAAATTAGCAGCAACCATGGGTAAGCCTGAATCCAGTGAGCATACAAGGAAGGGGTAATGAGTTCTCCTACACATCCTTACGCAGATGGGGACAGCTGGAAACTGCAACTTTAGGTCAATGAGATGACAAAGGGATTGTGGAAGGAAATGTGGTGGGTTAACCTTGGATGGAGGCCAGGTGCCCACCAAGCTGCTCTATCATTTCCCTTCCTCAACAGATCAAGGGGAGAAAAGCTCAGGGGTTGAGATAAGGATGGGGAGATCACTCACCAGTTACCGTCACAGGCAAAACAGACTTGACTTGGGGAAACTAATTTAATTTATTGCCAATCAAATCAGAGTAGGGTAATGAGAAATAAGAATAAATCTAAACCCACCTCCTCCCTCCCTCCCCCTACCATCCCCCACCTTCTTCCCAGGCTCAACCTCACTCCTGGCTCTTCTACCTCCTCTGCTCTGAGTGGTGCAGGGGGATAGGGAATGGGGGTTGCAGTCAGTTCATAATGCTCTGTCTCTGCCACTCCTTCCTCCTCAAACTCTTCCCCTGTGCCAGTGTGGGGTCCCACCCATGCGAGACAGTTCTTCATGAACTTCTCCAATGTGGGTCCTTCCCACAGGCTTCAGTTTTTCAAGAACAGCTTCAGCATGCATCCTTTCCACAGGTACAGTCCTTCAGGAATGGGCTGTTCCAGTATGCATCACCCATGCGACCACAGGTCCTGCCAGCAAATGTGCTCTGACTTGGGCTCTCCATGGGCTGCAGCTTCCTTCAGGGCACATCCACCTGCTCCAGTATGGGGTCCTTCACAGGCTGCATGGTGGATATCTGCTCCACCGTGGACCTCCCTGGGCTGCGGGGGGACAGCCTGTCTCACCATGGTCTTCACCATGGAGTGCAGGGTAATCTCTGCTCCAGCACCTGGAGCACCTCGTCCCCCTCCTTCTTCACTGACCTTGGTGAATTGTTTCTTTCACATATTCTCACTCCTCTCTCCCAGCTGCTGTTGCATAGCATTTTTTACCTTTTTTTCTTAAATATGGTATCACAAAGGTGCTACCAATGTGACCACTTGGCTCAGCTTTTGCCAGTGACAGGTCCATATTGGAGCCTGCTGGAACTGGCGGTGCCCAATATGGGGGCAGCTTCTGGTATCTTCTCACAGAAGCCACCCCTGCAGCCCCTCCACTACCAACACCTTGCCGTGTAAACCAAATACAAGCAGGAGCAACAACAACAACAAAAATCTTTCAGTGAAGTATGGACAGCCCAATCAGGCACATCACTAGAACTACAGACAGGCAATAGAAAATCTGGCAGAACAAATGACAAGTTAAAATTACCCTGGAATTTTTTTTTTGGAACAGATTTGAAGTGACAAGTCAAACATATGCTGTGTCAGAAATATACATACTGTTGCTAAATGGTTGGGGGTTTTTTTTAATCCAATCCTATGCTCTTTCAAAGTAATTTTATTGTCATAATTGACCGTGATTTTTTTTTTTTAATAAAACACAACCACACACCATTCTCTGTATTCTCTGTAAACCTGTACCCTTTCTCTGCCTTTCTCTCTTAAAAAAACCCAACACAATCCCCCCCCCCATACACCTGTCCTTTACACCTATTCAGTCAGGGCCTTTTTCAGTTAATATGTTCCTACTAAAAATCTTTCTTGGACATATTCATACCATCTATTTTAATATCCTTGTTTGGCAGATTTCATACCATATACTGAAATAATTCACCTCTAGTTCTCTATGTATCTTACCAATTCACAAGTCTTCTATCATCTGCACTGATGAAAAATCTGTAATGCAGTAGTCTTCAGTACTGTACTGTTCTTTCAGAGCCACTGTAGAATAACTTAAGCAAGTATTATATGTTTTGGAAATGGTACTGAAGGTGGATATGGAACTGAAGGTGGACATGCCTCATTTACTAGCACTGGAAGTTCAATCCTGTTCCTGGATGAATATAAATGAACTTTCTACTTAGCTTCCAAGATTGGACATCCATCTGCTGTATAGCACAACTACAGGATAGCATCTTCTTTCAAAATTTTAGCAGTTTTTGTTTCCGCCTTGCATACACTGGGAACCTCCTTCTTTTCCAGGAACAAATGGCTGACAATACAGCTAAAATATAACCTCCAAAGTTTAAAAATGGCCCTCTCCTCTTCTATTGCAAGAGTTATCAGTATATCACAGTTTATTAAATGACTCCAAAAATCCCTAAAGATATATTTGCAACAAAATTTATACGCCACTTCTCCTGTGTGACTTCTTTATGAATTTTACACTTTGATTGTACGTGCTCATAAAGTGCTGACTGCGTAGATTTTACGTTCCTTAATAGACCTGCTATTTCTGGGGAACAGGAGAAGATCTCTGCTATAATACCTTCTCCTTCCTCCTCAGAATATCTAATTTTGCTTTTGCTTTTTAAACCCTGTTGACCTCCCAACTCATTATACTGCACTTTTATTAAGTTACATGACAAAAAAACAAAAAAAAACAACAGACCCCCAAAACTTCCGTCATTCACTTCGGCTTCTTTAGATTTTGCTCTTAACAGATGTACTTTGAGAACTTGGGTGAATGTCCTGTCTGCTTGCTTCAATTCCTTTGAGGCCATAATTATGTTGTGAAATAGTTTCTATCTAGCCTGTATGCCAGCTCTCAGCCTGACAAAATTTAGAACAGTAGAGATACTGTTTAATTAAACTTCATTTTCCAAAATATGGTTCATAATGAAAATACTGACAGGCACTTAAATATAGTGGCATTAGCCAATAAAATGCTAAAGTATACTCATTTTAAAATATTCAATTAAACATGACCCGCTGTCAGCTAATTCATGGTTACTGGAAAATCTAATTATGTCAAATAATGATTATGTTAAATTCCAAGTTTTACTTGCAGACAGCACTTAACGCCCCCTCCACATATCCTGTCCCCTCTCCCCCGAACTGGATAGATTATTACAAAGCACCAGATGCCTCATTTACCTGGAATCCAAATTCCATGGAGGTTAGGACTGAAAAGAATACATAAACATTAGACACTGAATCCCATGAGATAGAAACAAATCAAACTCTGAACAGCCCCCACCCCTGCCTTAGCATTTTTAGATGCCTTAATACCTTGGAAAATCTGGAAACAAAAGTCATTTAAGAATAGCTGCATACTTCTTTGTAACAAGTATTAGATTTAGATTCCCAAATCTCATTTTTCAAAGATGATTTAAGAGGCCAAATGTCTATAGTCTCTATGCAGATCTTTCTTATTTACTGTCACAGAGCCACCCAAAAGGAAGAAAGGGAACAGAAAAATAATAAAAAAATGTTCAATTCTTCCACTAGAAAGAAATTCTTCACTAATCTTCCCCCTTCATATGTGAAGCAGTCTATTCAGCCACCCCATGCACCTTCAGAGACAGAGGCAGAAGTGTGTGGTTACTGCCACTACCGCCTTGCTACTTAGACATGCGGTATTCTACAACTTGTAGTGTGTACCCTTTCCATGCTTTGGCCATTTTTAAGCTGACCATTCAGGTTAAATGCCATCATCCTTGCTTGCAAAGGGCAGGGGGTGAAAGGAAAGAGGTTTAAGAGCATCTTTTTTGTGTTCTCTCTTGGTGCTTCACTTGGAATATTGGCTGTTCTTCCAATACCAGTTAGCATAAAGTAATGAGTTACTAACAGCTGGTGTGAAAATGCTTGAGTCAGTATTTTGGAAGAGGCTGGCCTATTCCTTTTCCTTATGGTGAGCACACCAGAAAATTAGAAAAGCTTTAAAATTCAGAAAACATGCATTGTTAGAAAATTAAACAGAATAACTTTTTAAGGAGAGGAAACTCAATTTGACTAGAGATAAAAAAAATCTGAATAAAAAGGATTCATACACAACTGTCTTCCCACCCATTGTGTACTGTCAGGGCATGTCCTCACTTCCAGGCTTTCTCTGCTGTAGCAACCTGTTGGGAGTTGAAGGATTTTTTCACTCTGGACCCCTCTGGCTTGACTATTTACTCCCTGCTTCATTCAACATGACATTCTTTGGTGTCAGGATATCAGCTTTTTGCTCTGAGTATTTTATTCTCCTGCTTGATTCAGTAAAATGTTTCTCTCCCTGAAAGAACCTAGTTGGTTCCAAAGGAATGTGCAATTTCCCCATTGCCTATATAGGATGAACTGGCCAGTTATGCTTTTTTGCATATTATACAAATATATAAGACCCTAAATAAATAGATAAACAAACAAACAAACAAACAAATCCCCCAAAGTAAAGACGAAATCTATCCATCACAACTTTTAATGTAAAGCTAACTTTTAATACAAAAATCTTAGTTCCAGTAATAAATGTAGTCACCTGCAAAAGTACTTACGGGCAGCATAAGACACTCCTCCCCTCCCCACTGTCTGTCACTCAGATCCCCCCAAGCTTGGGACTGAAATGACAAATGGCCCAAAAGCTACTCATGATAAGCCTTATTTTATTAATATTTTCAGGCATGAATCCTTTCTCAGAAAGATGATAAAACTGGAGCAAAGATAGCTAATATCTGCACTACCAAAAGATATTTTTCACTGGGAGAAACCACTTGATCAAACGTTTTTTTTAAACTGTACAAGAAACAAAAATAATTTTATGACCTAGTCAGAATAAAAATTAATCTTTTGCTTGCTAACTGTCTCCAAAACTCCAGAAGTTTTTTCCCTCATATTGTGAACAGGTACTGAGAAATACCTAAACAGAACTAATAGATGTAGGGTTTTAGATTTAAATCTCTCTGATATTTCTTAATAGTTTATTTTTATGGACTCAATTCCATTTTTTCAGTTACACTTTAGCCAGTGCAACCGTATCATTTAAGAATATAGCAGAATTCTTTTTAAAACTGTGATTTTATCTTTAGCCTGCAAATGGGTTTCCATCATAAAAGTACACTGCAGAAATATTTTTTTTCTGAGAGAAATTGCACAATACCATGTTGGGGAACACAAAAAGTTTGATGGTTAGAACAGACGTAAGAAGGGCAAGGATTAGATGGTCCTGCCTGATGATTAAGGTCAGGAACTAGGAGTGGGAAGAAACTAAAGTGTCAAAAGCTAACACACAGGATCAGGGTGTCAAGCTACAGTCAGGAGATGAGATCACAAGTCTGAAGCATTTATCAGACAGAAAATGACTGTTCTAAAGAGGCTTATTGCTCAAATACAAATATGGTCACACCTGCAACCTCTGTGATGATAGGCACACTCAGAATAAACACTAAGATGCCCTGTGTGAAGCTGAGTATATAATGCTTCTGACAGCATCTCTATTAAGACTCCCATGTTGAGATTCCAACATGGCTGCAAGAAGAACAGCTCTGCCACCTTTGGGTCACAGTTTAATCATCTCTCACATTATTTAAATTACATTTTGCTTATTAAGAGCTCTACAGTATGTCTAAGATACAAAATTCACACAGGACTTACATGGGATCAATGTGCTCATAGGTTTTCCTATTCTGCCCAATGGATGGTTGCATTAGTTACAGACTTTCAAGTACATAAGCTTTCCCCCCTGCCAAATTATGATAGTCTTTAAGAAGATAAGCAATGATTTATTAGTAAAGTTTTCCCTGTTAAGTTGTACTTGATTTTGACACAAAGCAATGCCATGTTGTTTTAAGTATAAAAATGTGAAAAAGAAATACTATTTTTTATGAAACCTCATGATAGATGAGAATTCTGACAGAATTCCATCTAAATTGGTGGTAAGCAATAATAATTGCTAATAAATAAATTATTACTCAGTAAAATTATTGTATCTGAGACTTTGTCTGTCTCTAAACCAGGAAAATTTTCCTATTGACATAAGAAGGATCATATTCAGATGCAGTTATTTATTATTCCCCAGTGCTAAAAGAGCTTCATTTACTGTTTGGAACATTCAGTAATTATTCCAATATATTGTTTCACTTTCACATGACACTATTCTTTGCAAGGACAATTTAACCCTGTGTGACTTTAAAGTTTGCGTGATAGGTCATATTTATTGCATCATAGCACTGACAAATACATTCCATTTACAAAAGTGGAACACAAAATATTTCTGTTTCAGCTAACGTGTTCTTAAAGTTCAGTTTCCGCATGAAACAAGACTTAGGTGATTGTGCCCTGTCTTCATCTATCACAGATGACAGCTACTTCTTAACTCGTTGGTCAATCTCAACAAGATTTGACAGAAGAATAGGAATCTCAGAAACATGAAGTCCCTATCCTGTTTATGAAGACTGGCAGCTGAGCGAAATGGAGAGGCCTAAATTAATTTTGCAGGCTGGAGAAGGCAAGTGGAATTCAGTGCCTAAATCCAGTCACTTTGAAAAGTCATTCTGTGAATTAGCTGCCAGCTGGCCATTCAGCACAGGGACACAACCAAACAAGCCACAGCACACAATAACTTCTACCCAGCAAAATATATAGGGTATATATGAAGAGATGTCAAAATATCGGGAAAAGGATGGTTTGGCAGACATTCCCTATGGGGAAAAGATCAGACATTTTAGTTTAACTGCTTCTGGAAATATTTTTCCATCCCCTCCTCCCCCTACCAGCCTTTCTATCATTCAGCAGTCAAAGTTCTGAGAACAGAATTAGTTCCTTTTGTGGTAATTTCTATGCATTATCTTTATAGTCAGTATACACTGTAGATCATGGGAGAAAAAAAAAAGATTTCTGTTTTATTTTTGTCGCTGTCCTCAGATGCATCTCTATCTTTTCCCAGTGCAGACCTGTTGACCAAAAAGACATTATTTCTGTAATCACGTAACTGGCATGAATAAGACAGTAGACATAACCTTTGCCAGCAATGATGCCACAGGAAAGGAATTAATATGATTTTATTATAGAGTACTCTTCCAGTGGAATATTTGACTTGAATTTCTTAATGAAGCTTTAATAGGTTTCTGTTTTTAGACTAATAGCTGTGCACTTACAGCCACTCAAAAAATGATTTATGCTTTTTATATTGAGGGAGTGTCTAGAGGGGATATGGATTCATGCTTACTATGCCTGTGATAGAAAGATGGACCCCTAGGAGTAGAGATCATAATAGCAGAATAAATGAAAGATATGGTTCAGCAAGGAACCATCAATGGGACTGATGGGCTTGGCACTTTGCATGATACGGTCCAACACACCGGCTGTAATTTTGAAGGCAATTTTGACTAGTTTAGCCTGTAAGAATCCCAGACATGCAGCAGAAATAGCACTGGTACTATGAAGAAATACATTTCATGAACAGCAGAAATTAATGGAGAAGTTCAGAGGCAACCAGGCTTAGTTATGTTGAACACCTCTATGGATGTTCTGATGCCTGCTAAGAACCAGAGTCCCACAGGATTTCTGCCAGTGAGACATTAACAGAGTCTCTCTTTGCTCTAGCTGCCTATTTTTATGAAATAAATATGAAAATGACATCCTTGAGACTTGCAACTTTCTTTTAAATTTTCTTGAAATTGGTTAGTGGGTTCAACTGGTTAATATGTAATAAAAAAAGGGGGATGAGGAATGACAGACAGTGCTATTACATATACCTCACACCTTTAAAGAAACCACACTGAAGAAGCTTAGCATTGACATTTGAAGGTAATAAATTGAGATATATACCTCTTTACTAAACTGAGATACAGTATACCTTACTATGTCCTCTAAGTAACAGCAGTTCAAGGGATAATCTCCCAAAGAACACCTAGCATCCATTACTGAATATGCCCTTTGATTCAATTTTGCGACAACAGTTATAAAACGTCTTTTGAATATTATCCAAAAAATGTTCAGCTAAAACTCAAAATAAGAAGAAGGAAAATAATCACAATGGTTTCTGTTGGCCTTAAAAATAAGCTATGGTGACACATCCCCACTCCCTCCTCTGAATCAGAGCATTTCTTCTTAAGTGAATCTGCCTCTGTAGTAGAAGGACTCTTAGGAAGTACAAACTTATCATCTGCTGCAAAAGGGCTCAGTTCTGTAACATACTGGTTAACTTTAAGCACAGCCTTAAAGGATTTGCTGAGTAAGAATGGACCTAAATGAACAATTATATTTAAGCACATGCTCATATGCTTCAGTGACTTCAGCTTTGAATGGAATGCTGTAAGGGAATGAAGTTCAAAAAGAAAAAGACTCCCTGCTTGCATAGTTGAAAGATTAGCCCATCTGAATACTGATGTTATTAATTCTGAAAAGCTATTTGACATAAGTACTGGTCCGGTCATGTTATATATGTGTGTGTGTGTGTGTGTGTGTATATATATATATATGTAAACACACTATCATCATACAGTCAGGACTGGAAGAGATACCAGAGGCTTTGAAATGTATGAATAGAAAAAGGTAGCTTGATTCAAGTTCTACAGATACACCAAAATAGATATGCGAGATATCATTATGAAACAAAGTGATCAAGCTACTGTCTGAAAATGTCACCCACAACAAAAATAAATCTGTTCTGCAATTAACTATATTTAGATGAATTATGTAAAATCATAAGCAAAATGCTAAGTAGTCCTTTACAGTATCTTGAGCTGAGATTATTTATATCTCATTAAGAATTTTATGGTAAATGTGTGTGTGTGTTGTTTTAGTTTTTTTTTCCTTAATCATCTTGGTGAAGTAAAGTACTGTGAAGGTCTTACAGGACCTTCAAGGCCAGAAAAGTCAAGCATATACATTCATCATAACATATCTGCATATAGTTTCACACTTTCAGTCTGTTCACTAAAACATCTTACTGCCAAAGTGGGATTTCACAATCCATCTCCTGTGCTTACTCAGCTGCCCCTAGTATGAAATAGTTGGTCAGGAAAAATCAATGAGTCACAGAAGTATCAGGATAGACACAAGTAATGTTATAAATAACTGTTAACGCTATACTTCAAATGGTGGCAAAAAGTGTCTATTGGTGGGATTTACTGAGATTGTCAAAGTCTTTCAGCTGCGCTTAGCATTCATTCCTGCAGTGAATTGCGTTCATCTTACAATGTACTGATTGCAGCAGGAATAGAAGAATTCATTACCTAAATATCAGTATTTTCCTTAACAAACCATTCCTCTGCTCAAAAAAAAAAAAAAAAAAAAAAAAAAAAAAAAAAAAAAAA